>NW_022983531.1:1243400-1439255 GCF_010093885.1 Aplosporella prunicola CBS 121167 | reverse complement strand
ATAGTTTCCAACTACATATAGACGTAAAACGAATCAATCAATCAATCAATCAATCAATCAATATATCCCCTATAGGCGCACCTGCGAACGGAAATCCGCTCGTTAGTAGGGAACCGATAGAGAGATATATCCTTTCTACTAGGGGGGAGAAGCAGAGCGGAGGATAGGCAGACTAGGAAACTAGTAGATGGGCCAAGGGAAAGTTAGAAACTAAGCGTTAAGATAGTCCGGGTAGTAGTGTAGTTTCTACTCGCTATAGGCCGGTTCTCTAGCTAGTAGGCCCTCTAAAAAAGGGCAGGATTTCTTTATATATGGGCGTTTAGGTGAGACTAAGAAGTGTTATTTTTACAGTAGGTTACGCAAGGATAGCTTATAGGTCCTATAGAGACCTGCATAGCTTATAGAAATCAATTAATCAATCAATCATCTAGGTTAGGGCGCCCCTTTCTAAAGTTACAGCCGCCTATATACTTATCGCATCTACGCCTGAGTTTTTTTTAAATAGCCTTAGGTTCTTATCGAGGACTAAAACTGCGCATTTCGATATCGCTAATATACGAATACCGTAGGCTCGGAGCAGCTCTAGCGTTATTAGGAGGGTAGGCTCGAATACTTCGCCGAGCTTACGAGAAGTTCTGTGGATGTTTCTATCTTCTGCCTCCTGTCTTCGAAACTCGGAGAGGCTTTTTCCGACATCGTTGAACTCTTTAGATGGAGTGACTTTGAGAAGAGAAAAGTCAATGTTGATTTTTGCGAGGGCTAAAGTATTCTCGTTGACTCCGGTTATACCTAAAAGCGCTAACCGGCTAAAAGACGCCATGCTTAGTTCGACCTGGCGAGGCAGGATGAAATATCGAGTTATTCTAGCGAAATTTTGAACGAGGTTGAAAGGTAGAAGTTTGCGTTAAGCATTCTTTCTCTCCGGTCGCAGTGCGGCTGAAGCTTACCCCGTAGTTTATGCACGGAGACTAGGGTAAATTCGCTTTATATTGTTGCACGAAATTAATCGGAAACTAGAGACCTCGGTAGACAACAGCTCTTGCAGTAGCTTCCTAACATTCCTAATTAAATAATAGGCTGAAATTTCCGAGGTGCTACAGGGCGCATTGTAGGTAAAAAGGTTTTTGTGGCGACCCGGATTTTTGATGTTGGCTCGAGACATCAAACGGTATAGCATCTACGTGTAAATATATCGTGTTAATGCGCAAACGCGGTTACCGAATCCAACGATGTCTGCCTTATTCTCAAAAAGGAAAAGCTTGTTTGGATGTGTTGCGGACGTCTCTCTGAGACGCGACCCGGCGGATGGCGGTGACAAAAAGACTTTTCCAACCCCATATCTAACCCCAGACTTCTCCGCACCACCACACTACTACTTATCTGCTGTGTGCTTGTCATCACTACGCTTTTACTAGACAAGACGGTGTGGGCAGTAATACTTTAGACGACAAGGCATGCGACGAGATAATCCGAAAGACGACGCGCAATGCCGCTGGCCAGAGAAGCGGACGTAGCGATTCACCCTCTTCCACGCACTCTAAAGTAGCCACGAAGAGCTATGGCGGTTCCTTACCATCCTTACTCATATAAAGAATCTTTTTTGAGGGGGATGCGGCATCTCACACGAAGGCAGTAATAAAGGCGATGCTAACATAGGCAATATCTAAACTGATTATTCTAATGAAACTTTGCGACAAGTCTTTTCTTCACGTGTTTTTATCCTGGAACTTGTAGGTGGCTGTGGTCATCTCTTCTCTATGTCTGGAGTGATTACCCGAGTCTTACCGGATAATTCTGCTTACTCTCCGATGGGCATTTCAGCTCCGGCTTGATCGCTGACATGAGATGATGAGATTAAGGCTAAGTGCATTGCTAATCCTCTTCTAATCGAATTCACAGAGCTTTCCACCTGTTCCGCCATGAAGTCTGAGAACTACAATCTTCCAGAGGGCAGCGCGGGTCCCGACGTCGTGGAATATCCGAATGCCTTTAGGGCTGCTTGCATCTCTGTCGGAGTTGCTCTGGGCATTTTCTTGGTAATACTCAACTCCAACGTCGCAGCTAGAGATACTAATACTAGCTTTTGCAGGTTGGCTTGGACATGGTAAGTATTAAGTCTTCGATGTCCTTATTTATACTCATTGTACTAGACGATTGTCGCGACTGCCATCCCTCGAATTACCGATGACTTCAGCGGAATTGACCTTATCGGCTGGTACGGCTCAGCCTTCTTCATTACGCTTGCTTGCTTCCAACCTTTCTGGTATGACGTCCTTTAACCACCTCCATATATCGCCGCGCTAATGCAGTCGCAAAGGGGCAAGGTTTATCCTTTCTTCTCTCTTAAATATGCATTCTTAGTTGCTGTGTTTATCTTCGAGCTGGGCTCACTGCTTTCGGGTAAGATGCTCGTTGCAACCGCATTTATACATTCATGGCTGACTTGGCCTTCCAGGCGTTGCGCCCAACAGCACTGTCCTCATTGTCGGACGAGCTATTACGGGTGCGGGCGGTGCGGGCATTGCAACGGGCGGTTACGCCATCCTTAGTATTATCGTGCGACCTCAAATCCGGCCAATCTTCACCGGTCTCATTACTACAGTCTACAGCATTGCCAATGTCCTTGGTCCAATCCTGGGTGGCGTTTTTGCTGAGCAAACTACCTGGCGCTGGTGCTTCTACGTTAACTTACCGTTTGGTGGAGCCTCTGGACTAATCATCTTCCTGCTTTTCCACGTGCCCGAAAATGCACGTAGGGCCAAAGCGCCGCTGAAGGAAAAGTTGTCGCACATGGACCCTATTGGGATCACGCTTGCCCTCGCGTCTCTCATTTTCCTGACACGAGTGTTCCAAGTCGCGGGCCTTGACAGGAAGTGGGACTCAGCTGAGGTCATCGGCCTCCTTGTTGGCTGTGTCGTATCCACCATTGCATTTATTATTTCCCAGTACTTCCAGGGAGACCGCGCGCTTCTTGTATCACGGCTCATCAAGAAACGCATCGTTGCTGTGGGCATGGCCTATGGCTTCTTCCACGAAGGGGCCTTTTTTCTCCTTCTTTACTACGTCCCTATCTACTTCCAGGTCGTTAGAGGCGCCACTCCCGCAGAGGCAGGCGTACGCAATCTCCCTTTGCTGATCAGCTGCGGCGTGGGATCCCTTCTCGTTGGATTTGTAGTCTCTCGGTTCGGTCACTTTGTTCCACTCATGCTGTGGGCCAGCGCCGCTGGCTGCGTTGGATCCGGTCTCATCTACACTCTAAACGCTACATCTTCTCCTGCTGAGTGGATTAGCTATCAAATTATCGCTGGCCTTGCGTATGGGTCTGGCTTACCACTAGCCATTATTGCAGCTCAGGCCAAATCCGAGACCGAAGACCTTGCTTCGACCACTGCTATGCTATTATGTAGGCTCTTCACTGTCTAAGCTAATACTAACCCATTTTTCTCACGCGCTACTTTCCGAAATAATTATACTGATTCTCATTGCCATATAGTTATGTTCAACGTCGGAACGTCCACTTCTCTTGGGGCAGGTCAAGCTGTGCTGAACAACCTGCTTCTGTCAAAACTTCCAGAAACGGCGCCAAACGTCGACCCATTCGATGTCATATCCGCTGGCGCCACCGAAACCCGTGCGACATTTCCCACTGCCGTTGTTCCGGGGATTGTACAAGCCTATCTCGAGACTTTGCGCGCTATTTACGCTATTGTTATTGCGTACGCCGGTGTTGCGGTTGTATTTGCTGTCGTCAACAGATGGGAGAAGCTGCGCATGAAAGAATAGGAACTTCTAGGTAAAGAGTAGTTGCAGGACCCTTAGGGACCTCGCGCAATTGGCATTGCAATATCAAAAATGGTTTAGTGAGGATACTCTTGTCCACTCGTCTGCTTAAATTTAACATGTAAGAGAGCTAATTATCTGTAAAAATTAGTCCGTAATAAGATTGAAGCTATTTTCCTTGGACCAGATGTAACACAAGGTGTTTCGGATTCCACAGCTTTCGCAATAAATACTTTCGCTACTTACTATTTACTGAAAACAATGTACATGATTTCTCTAAAGGGTCAAGGTTTGATATGTTGGAAATCTTCTTTGAAACACTTAATTAGCTTTAGCAATGCCAGTCAAACAAGATACACTTGCGTCGTTTGTATATGTCATTTCGAACAAAAAGCAATCTCTCGATACAAAGAAAAAACAAAAGGTAGCCTGCATCTGCATACGTTTGCTTCAACGCTCAAGCCTCCTGCTGAATCATGTGTACCCTTTCCTTGAAATAGCTTGGACGCCCATCCTCAAATACAAGTTCAAACTTTGAATCCTGTTCAAGATCCCCCTTTGGCCGACTAATCAAACTATTGTCGGCCGTAAACGCTACACTGCAGTGCCAGGGCGTTGTGTACGAGGTGGTTGTTGGCAACAAACTAAGAGAGATTTTGTGCTCGCCTGTGGATTGGTGGATGCTGAGGCGGAGGTAGCCCGGGAAGTTATGTTTGACTGCCCCTGCGAACGCCTGTAAATCGCCAAAGTTTTAGCAAATTGCATATACATGGTAAAGTCTCGTTTCGCTCTTTCATGAAGAAGTTGAAATACTTACATATCCACGGCTGATCATCTCCTTTGCAAGGATACTTACGTCCTTGCGAAACTTCGTCTTGCTTCTGTTCTCGCCGAGGGAGAAGATGAAGCGGAGGTCACTCTCCAGGAACCGTCGGTAGCCGCTGTAAGTCAGCCTCGTGTCTTCTTTCTCTTCAATCTCCTTGGTTACGTCCAGATCCGGTCTGCCGAATTTGTTTATTAACGCTCGACGAAAGTTTGTGGCGTTCGCAACGTAGGTGATTTCCTCGAGCTTGGACGGAAGAGATGGAAGCTCAACAAGATCTCGTAGGCGGCTGAAACTGATGTTCGTACAGTTGCTCTTGACGGCTAACGCGCGCAGGGCTTCACCGTATGCCCAAACCTCGCGATCCGGAATCGTCAGGAGATCTGGAAGCTCCCAGTTAGATCATCTGTTGTTTCCAAAGCAAGCAACCATTTAACGGATCATTGGGTACTTACCATTGTAAACCAATCCATCTGAGATAATGAGCAAATTCGCCCCAGGTCCGTACACCTCCTTGATTTCCTCGCACATTCCATTCAAGCGCTTCAAAGACACTTCTTCCGCCTTGTCCGGTAATGCGCCAAGCACCTTGTAGATTTTGTTTGCTGACTTGAAAGGAAAAGCCGGCAAACACATCTTTACCGTCTCTTCTTTTTCGACAAACTTTCGAATCACAGAGATGAATTTGACAGAGCCTTTAATCCAGAGATCATGCGCATCAGCGGCTTTCGTCATGAGGTAAGGCTTAATGACAGCAAGAATCTTTTCAGCGGTCTGTGTGTGAACATTGTTGTCGTCTTCAATGACCAGGTCGTCTTGAATTTGAGCTGCAAGGTCTGTTTTCTCGGCCTCAACTGTTGTCGTGTCGTCGGGAAACCCTGCGACTGAGGTAATCACAGTTTCTGACTTCATGAACGTTGGTTCAAGAGTGTTCAGTTCAGCCGATCCGATTGCCATTTTGAGGGATTGTTGGTGTGGTGTAGGAAGTCTCGGGCGTACTGAAGATAACGAAGCTGGAGGTGACGCTATCCAGCATGAAGGTAATTTTTTCTTTATATATTATATGTTATAGTCGGTGAGAACAGTTCCAACACGCATCATTGTATTCCTTGTTCCTTAAATTAAGTAAGACTCCGAAGCTTACCGGCCAAATACTCCTTCGTAAGAAGGGTCTTACTCGCGGAGTGTTTTTCGGGGTATATCGAATATCTTCAGGAATTAGCGGATGAATTTGTTTCGGACTGTTTGCCAACAAAGTTTTAACTTGTCTCTCTATAGACTTCTTCAATCCTTATCCGCAGCAGCGGAATTAGAAGTGGGCATGGATGTTCACAGTTAAGCAGCGTTAGGCTGTGCTAAAAGATATTCGATTTCATTAATGTTAAAGGTGTATACAATTATGTTTTCTTCAAGTCTTTAAACGGAGAGATCGCCTATTTATTTGAAGAGTTTCTCTGTATTTACAGCCTTCTTCGATAGCTCCCGTGAAACCAGTAAGCCTCTCTCCGTTAACTGTTCAATGCGTTCCATTACGATCCTCGCCTGAGTGATGTTGAAATCAAGCCTCTTTTGCAAGAGAATGTCCCTCATTAGTTGGTTTTTTGAGGCCTGGTTGTGGAAAAGAACATCGCAAATCTGAAAAACCTTAAAGGCAATAGCCGAAATTAAGGATGAAGAAGCCGGGTCCAGAGTAGTTTTAGCTAGGTCTGGAACTGGTTTTGATGGTTTTTTGTCATCGCACATATCGAACATGAGCTTGCAGCTAGTATCGATGTCTTCAAGCATCTCATGTAACTCAGAATCTGAGACTTTTGGTTTCTCTTCCGGTGACAAGCTACCACAGTCTGATTGTGTAGGACAGATATCTGCCATCCGTGTGAGATGGCGCTGGAGTCTTCTACAATGTTCCAGCAAGTTCGAGAAGTCTTTTTCTTTGGAGATCTCGTACTGAATGCCACTGCCAAAAGAGTCGTGTTGTGAAGTCGTCGACCATGTCGGAGTTTGTGCATCAGGAAACTCTCCAGGCTGTTGAATGTCGGAAGTCCGATGCGACGGTCCAGCAAAATCTAGGAACGTGGATTCAATCGATTGACCGGGTTGCATGTCCGGAAAACCGGCATCTATCCCGGGATAATTTTGAGTTTGAACTTGGGGCGAGCCCGGTAATCCGTATCTCTGGTCTATTTGAGGCTCCGGCATTGGCAAATTTTGTTGATGGTGTAGTGCGGAGTGAGATCCGACCCAGGACCAGTTCCAACTGAAGGGGTCATCCTTGTTGCTTCGGGCGATCGCTCGCGGGAGTTTTCTTCCCAGGATTTCGTCGTGCGCCGGCGAGATCGGGCTGGCATTGTTGGTTGGAGTTTCCATGGGCATGGACATGGTGGTCGTACTGCCGATGATTGTATCCTCCGAAGGATAATTCCGGTGCATTCGTGGTCGGCCGCTTTTGTAGCGGGGCAAAAAGAAGCACGGAAGTCCTCTCGACTGGCAATTGTGGCATGGACCGCCATTTCTCGATGCAATGCAGCGAATCTTACGTTTGTGACAGGCATCACATGCATTACGCACATGTGCCTGTGAGGCAAACGTAAACTGGTCGCCATCACTGCGTGATGCCATGTCGCTCACGATAGGTTGGTTGTTGACGAAACGTTGGAGAGAAAACAAAAGTTACTATCCGCTACCGTAGGAATTATTCAGATATTCTAAGGCAAAAGGTACCGCTTGCATCGGGCCGAGAATATATGAGCGGCTTATCCCTACTCCTAGGCCCTGGCTTACTCGCTCGCTTACTCTTCACTTCCTTCACCGTTTTCTTCACCGTTTGTCGTGGGGGCTGACTGTATTGTACCGTGTCAGTCATTTGTCCGAAAGGTACCTGCCCGAATATGACTTGTAGTCTTGGATAAAACGGATCGAATTATTTTATTACCCGGAGAATTTACCGATACGCATCAAACCGCAGACGTCCTGATTTCTTATATTAAAATATCGACTTGGACGTTCACCAAATCTCGCCTTTATCAACCATACTCTGCTTGAGTACCAGCTCCTTTTGTTTGCATCTTATCTTCTTTAACTCCTCCACTATGGGTTCTGAATACAAAGACGTAAGCGCCAAAGGCATGGCAGCTTACAGAGCGCCATCGCTTCTCCAACCTCACAAGGCTCGTCAAGCCTTGCGCGATGCTCACGAGGGTAAAATCAGCCCTCTAATTGGCTATTACTGCGGAATTCCGGCAGTTTCTACAGCTAGAGTCATGGCTCAGCTGGGCGCAGACTTTGTCTGGGTTGATTGGGAGCACGCATCTTGTGGCGTAGAAACCATGACGACAGTGCGCAACCTTGGCATCAGACTATTACTCCAATAAGCTGACATCATTTCAGATTGTCCACGAAATTCAACACATCAGCGAGGGTAAAACAATGGCGTTTGTCAGGTGAGCTCGTGAAAATTTGAAGGTGATAGAGCAATGATTAACTCTTTGAAAGAATCCCGGGCCATGACCATGCTTCAATTGGCTACGCTCTAGATGCAGGAGCCTCAATCATTGTGCCGCAAGTCGAAACTGTCGAACAAGCTGAGCACATCGTATCGGCCGCAAAATTTGGGCTCGCACAAAAAGGCACCCGATCGGCGCCTCCTGCCCGCTGGCTTCCGGGTTTGGGCGACAAGACAATCGATCCAACGCGCTCAGTTTTCGAAAGTGTCAACGACCAAGCCGCCCTCGTCATCCAGATCGAGTCTGAGAAGGGTATCAAAAACTTAGATGCCATTCTCACCGCAGTTGGGGACCGTATCGACTGCGTCTGGATTGGAACACTTGATCTGCGTGTCAGCATGGGACTGAGCGGATTCTGGGGTCCCGAGCCCGAATTCTTGAATGCTGTTCAGCTCTATGAAGAAACTCTGAAGAAGCACGACAAACCCAATTCGGGCATGTGTGCCGCTGGAAACTGGGCCTCCGGGGCGAACAAGTCTTTGGTCATTACAACCGGTGACTTGTTTGCCTTCTTAGGCCAGACAGGTGTTCTCCAAGAGGCGAGGGACAATCTGAAGCCTACGGATAAGCGACAGAAGCGTACTTAGGAAGAAATGGTTCGCTTGTAAAGTGATGGATAGAGCTCCAATGCATACTTTGAACCTATCTACGTTGTTTTAAGTTGCAATATGCATCATTACAAAAGGCCTAGAGCTAAGTAGTGTACTACTGCTGCCCCCTACGTACTACACGAACGATTCGGGCGTCACTTGTCGATAATGCGACGTCAGATGGTTACAAAACAACTGCCTACATGGTGTTTGGTAAGAATATGGCGTCTCATGGCGACAAATTAACTCCCAAGAATAGGTTAACGCTATAAGTATTTTATAAGAGAATGTAGTAGTGCGGGCGGACTCTAGGTTACGAAAAATACTTGAGATAGTTCCTCGTCATAATTATCAGCCAATTTCATTAGCAGGAGGCAAAATATTAGTGTTTATTAATTATCTAGATTTCAGCTTCTAATATTTGATTTTTCAGCACTTAGTATATTTTATTATATCCCTTCAGGACCGATAAATATTTGGGCCTCACGAGAAACATGGATATTAATCTTAAGTTTAACTTTTCCACCTCCATAATGAAATATTAGCCGTATCCTCCGATATTAGCGGTACCTTTACTATGCCAGGCGGTGAAGAATTAAATCTTACTCCGGCTTACAGCTAGCAAGTGATTACTCCGATAACGCGATTTATCTTATAGTCCGCCTAGTCTCGGACAATTAATGCCTTTAGACCGGAAAAGTGCATCACCAGTCGAAAGACACTTCTTGTTTCTCTCGCGTTTATGACCTCTTATAATTTGTATAAAGTGCCTGTTATATAGCAGAGCTCTGCAGTGACAAGTTTAGACCTTGTTTCTTGTGCAATCAACTTCCGGCTTCATTTACCATGCCCGTCTCAAAGGAATACGGCAGGCGTCTTATCCCTACAATTGTGGATGAGTTAGCTCAAGAAGAACCTGACCGTGCTGTATACTCAATCCCCCATTCGCAAGATGTTTCTGAGGGCTTTCGTGACATTTCCGCTTCTGTATTTGCGAATGCAATCAACAGAACAGCCTGGTGGCTTGAGTCGGAGTTTGGGAGAGGCTCAAACTTCGAAACAGTCGGATACATTGGTCCTCGTACTTTACCCCACTCCATTTTATTTGCACAGCTCGTACTAAAATCGAATCAGACGATCTCCGATATGTAATCCTGATCATCGCGTGCGTCAAGGCTGGCTACAAGGTAATAGCTCTTTTCACTGATTCCTGACCACTTGATAACTTCTATAGGCCCTTCTACCTTCTCCACGAAACAGCATCGAAGCTACTCTTGCAGTCTTAAATGCCACCAATTGCAATATCTGGGTAACTCCAAAAACGCGACCAGACTTTCTTCCGCAGATACTCTCCCAATGGCCTATGAATGTACTGGAGATTCCCGAATCAGACACACTCCTGCAACCAGATGCAGTCGCTGCATACCCATACAACAAAACTTTTGAAGAGGCTGCCAACGATCCCTTCTGCGTCCTTCACACTTCTGGATCCACTGGCCTTCCCAAACCCATCGTTTGGAAGAATTCTCTTCTTGGTACATTGGATGCCACACGCTTACTGCCAGAAAGCTACGGTCGCCGTCCCTGGACTGTCATGTTCGAGAAGGGAGATCGATATTATTGTGCATTCCCTCTTTACCATGTAAGCCATTTCGGACCTATAAATCATGAGCTATCCGTTTGCAGACTATCCGCTTATCCTTATTATATTAGGGCGCAGGATTGCTTATGAATATCCTGGTGAAAACCTTCTACGACACATGCAACGTGATGGGTCCCGTCGGTGTGCCTCCAACAATCAATCTTGTTGAATCACTTCTTGATCATGGAAAGATTGATATCTGGAGCATCATTCCTTCTATCGTTGATGACATTGGGGAGGCACCTCACATCACCGCAAAGTTTGCAAGCGCAAAATTCATAGTTGCATCGGGCGGTAAGATCCCTTTTTCTCCTTGACACTGAATCATCACCAGCTAACAACTACAAAGGCCCTGTCACATTTGCAAGCGCCGACAAGGCTACTAAGGCCGTTAGGATATGCAACATCACAGGTACTTCTGAAGGACTTTTCCAGGGAAGCCTTCTCGTCGAACCGGAAGACTGGATCTATTTCTCATTCCATCCATATGCTGGCTTCGAGTTCAGAGAGATTGCCGAAGGCGTCTATGAGCATTGGGCTGTCCGGAATGAGGATCGCGTCGGCCTACACCAGGGTATTTTCCATACGTTTCCAGACGTGAAAGAAATGACCCTCAAAGATCTTTATTCGCCGCATCCTACAAAGCCAAACTTGTGGATCTACCGAGGCAGAACAGACGATTTGCTCGTCATGACAAGCGGAGAAAAGATCCGTCCTCTTCCAATGGAAGCAATCATCAACAGCCATCCAGCTGTTAGCGCAGCGCTTGTAGTAAGTGTGAACAGTTTTCAGTTTAAAGAAATGGCTATTTCGCTCGTTCATTTAATGAAGAAGACTGCTCCGTTCTTCTCAAACTTAAGCTGATCAATCGGGCAGATCGGAACAGGCCAGACGATGCTGTCGCTTCTCATCGAGTTGGTTGGTGACGAGCCTTCAACCGCAGCAGAGCGTGAAGCACTCTTGGATAGTATTTTAGAGAGAGTCCACATTGCGAACTCCTTGGGACCTTCGAATGCACGCATATTCAGGGAGTACATCTGGTTTGCGAAGCCCGATAAGCCGTTTGTCCGGACGGATAAAAACACTGTTAAGCGTCGGGACACTGTTCTCCTTTATGAAAGGGAGATTGAGCAATTCTATGAGAGCATGGAAGAAGATGGTAACTACGCCGCCATTGACATTACCTCCCCAGAGACAATTGCCCGGGGCATCCGAAACATGCTCGTAGATTCATTGCCGTCGATGAAGGAGGTTGGGTCGGATGAAGACCTTTCAAACGCCGGATTGGACTCCGCGCTGGCATTCCGCCTTTCAAAATCACTTCGTTCAGCCCTTGCTGACCATGAGGAAAAGAAATCCGGGCTTACTCCCAAGTTTGTATACGCTCATCCAACAATGAACGCTTTGGCGAGAGCTTCCTACGATTTCATCCACAAGGCGGGCAGCAGCTCTGACAACTCCCCGGAATTGCAACAGAAGAGTATGGAACAACTTCTTGCCAAATACACTGCTGGCTTGCCTTCTCCACGAAAACATGTACCGAACACAGCAGATGGGTACACGCTCATCACAACAGGAAGTACTGGATCACTTGGTTCCTACCTACTGGAATCACTTTTACACCAAGACAAGACCGTGAAGAAGATATACTGTCTGAACCGAAGCGAAGATGGAAAGGCCAAACAGACGGAAATAAGCGGACCGCGGGGACTAACCACAGCTTGGTCTTCAAAGAGTGTTGAATTTCTACAAGCAGACTTGTCGAAACCAGAGCTTGGCCTTGAGAAGAACAAATATGACGAACTTCTTAGGCAAGCAACGCACATCATCCGTAAGTATACGTTTATCTACGCCTTTGTTCTGCAAACGCAGCTCTGACATTAAAGTAGATAACCAGTGGCCGGTCAACTACAACTGGGACATTGCTTCATTTGAGCCTCATATCCGCGGTGTCCGGAATCTGATTGACTTCGCATACGAAAGCAATCATGGGGCCTCCCTGTTCTTCGTGTCAACGATCGCAACAGTTAGCCATTTGAGGCCTCACGGTGCTGTTCCTGAAGCACCAAATCATATCTTGACTTCCACCGTCGGAGGCTACGGCTCTGGAAAGCAGGTGTCGGAGCTGATATTAGAGGAGGCGGTGAAAACCTCCGGTGTCAATGCCTCTATTTGCCGCGTGGGGCAGATTGCGGGACCTGTCTTACGTGGGCCGGAGAAGGGCATGTGGGGTAAGCAGGAGTGGCTGCCAACGGTATGGTATTCCCGATGCTGCAAGTTTCGCATTAGTGTTTTATCGCTAACAGGTACTTCAATTTATAGATCATCGCCAGTTCCAAGTACCTCGGTGTGCTTCCATCGACATTAGGGCCTCTGAGCCGAGTTGATTGGATTCCCGTTGACATCCTCGCTGACGTTATTGTCGAGCTGAGCGGTGCAGCAGATGATGGCAGGACTGTTGCAATCGTTTCCAGGAACGCAGCTGCCATTGAGCCGGCTGTCTACCACGCAGTCAACCCTAATGCTATCGATTGGGCTAGCCTGGTCCCTTCAGTGGCAAAGCACCTTGGCGAGTCAATCACAATCGTGGAATGGGATCAGTGGATGGATGCGTTGCGAAAGTCTACGCTTGGTGCTACGGCGACAGTCTCACTGAAACAGAATCCGGCCTTGAAACTGCTTGACTTCTTCGAATCGTGGGGAACGGCGGATGAGGCAGAGGAATGGCCTGTCTTGGAGACAGCAGAGACGGCGAAGAAGAGTACAAAAATGGCTGAGCTTCAGCCGGTTTCTGAAGAATGGATGGAGTTGTGGCTAAGACAGTGGAAGCTTTAACTTTTTCCTCTTTCGAAAGTTGGAGGAGGTATTTTCAATAGGTTTCTCTTAGCAAGGGGATTTATTTGGGGTTATTCTTTCAAATATGAATCGAAAAAACAGACCATACTTCAGGGGATTTAGGCAACGATATGGTGCAGTTTTGCAAGGTTGATCTCGGATGTCAGCGCATCCGTGTCCGGCCAAGCAAGGGGACTAAGCAACGGATTTCGGAACGAACATGAGCCGCTTTCTAGAAGGGCGGCGTCTGTTGTCGCGCGGTGGCAGGGATTGTGCGTGCACAGCCTGGCATGGGGCTGAGCCGATGGTTGGCTGTTGGGCGGCGCGGCGGGCGCGGCGGTGTGGATGACGCGGTCAGAGTGTTGTGATAAGGCTTAGCGATCAGCCTCACACGTGGTTGTTAGCCTACTTCCCTTTCGGGTATTTGCGCCAGCGACTCGGCTAATAATAGCCATCTTAAGTCCTTTGTCACCTGCGGCTCCGCTCCGTAGGGCTGTACACCATCTGTTTTCTTCGCTACTGTTTCCATCTACGCCTCCGCGATACCCCCACACTCGGTTGTTTTGCCATTCGTGTTCGGATTACATGCTGGTTTTGCCATGTCCCGCGCTGACTGAGCCGCTCGCCCCACAAAAAAAGATCTCGCCCTTCCTGCTAAGCTTTAGGAAGCCTGATCGCGCACCGTATCTTGCTTCAGCCTATCGGTATTGGATGTGGATAGACGCGTTACCTACTTTAGAGCTATGTAAGGCATCCTTGTGAGAAAGTAATCTGGCTCATAGAAACGTGGTGCTCGCTCACCGATTCACTGACAGGAAGTGGATATGTGGAGGCATCCAACAATAGAGTAGATAGTGATCCTGTCAAATCCGTGCATGGCCTTGGCAAGTTGGCTCTTCATGGTAAACCACGAAGTCGAGAATCTTTACTTTGCGTCATAGGTGATGACGGAGATTATGCCATCATTTAATGCCGACGAATCTGAGAATGCACTGTGCGTAAGACTGAAGAAGCTCGATATGTTTCCGGCGAACTATCATGCCTACAGACTCACCGTAAGTTCATACCGCAATAACTGAGTAACCGTAGAAAGGCTATGTGCTATTTGACAATGTGCAAGTGTGAAAAGGTCTAAGCGAAAAAAGCTCTGGATTGTTCTAATTGAAGTGGGACCATCGTATTGTTGGTTTTGGAATCGTGAAGCCCCGCAACCCAATGGACTGATACGTTCGTGACACAGCACGGCTTCTTCTGTTGGAAGGATGTAGAGATTCTAGAAACACAGCCCGAGTTCAAACAAGCTTTTGAACCCTAGTAATGGCGGTGTCTACAGCTTGGGATTATTCACCCTTACTGGTAGGACGGGTGGGGCCATGTCAGCCTTAGAGGTATGATGCCATGCTGATGCCCACGCCGCATTTGCCTGATTATATTTTAGGCCATTGAGATATATAAAAGAGACGCCCTCGTTTCACTGAGTCTTCACGATATCTCCATCCTTATCTTTACATCGTTTTCAATTTCTTTTTTGCTCAATCTTTAGTTTCCGCACTCTCAAGCACACTTCAGTTTCAGAAATGGACACTATTTCTTCCCGGCAAGAGCTCCTCGATTCCATTAGAGGCCAAAAGCTCTATTTTCCCGACCTGCAACCATTGTCTCGCCATTGGCCGACTGGAGTTCATCCGGAACTCGAACGATTGCGAGATGACATGAACAGTTGGCTTTATTAGTAAGAACAGAACACCCATTGTCTTCATCATCTTTCAAATCTGGCAAGTATCAAGTATAAAGGCTAACCAAGAATGAAATTCGCAGTCATGTCCCTTCAGAGAAGCACAGGAAGGCTTTCAAGATGGCCGATTTTAGCCTGTTGGGAGCAGCAGTCTACCCTAACGCTAGATATGAGACTCTTAAGATCGCAACACTTGTGATTGTTTGGGTATGTATAACTACCTAACATGACGAGAAGGTTTGGCTAATTTATATCACTAATTCCTAGTTATTTGTGATGGATGACGGTAAGCAATCAAACATCTCCCCAATGCGAAACATAATCTGATTCTTCTCGATTCAACTAGAGCTCGACATGGAAGACGCAGCCCTGGTAGACGACATTGAAACGTCCGACAGATATCGTCAGGAAATCATTCAATTTACGCGGAAATGTCTCGGGCTTCCGCACGAGAACGACTCAAATGCCATGGAAAACATGGTTCAAGAGCGGTCTGCAAAGAACACTTCATACCGCCATATTGTCCAGAGTTTTGCTGGCATCGGCGCTGCAATTCGGGACATGTACAATGTCGGTGAGTATCACAATGTGCGCCCTTCTGGGTGAAATGATATCTTTGTGCTGAAACCAAGTAGAGCAAAGAGAGAGGCTTGCTGCGCACCTGGTGCACTGCCTACGCATGACAAAGTCGGAGCAGTTCTCCCGTCAAATCGGCAGAATACCCACTCCTGACGAGTACTGGGAGATCCGTGATGGGGCCTCCGCTGTGGGAGTCACACTAGCATCGCTTGAGTAAGTCTCTTTCTCCACTGTCTGAAGGCAATACTTCTTCATAGAGCGCCCCCGGCAAAAACTTCCTGTTGGCTTACAAATGAGCAGGTTTATTGCCGAATCCAAGGGGATTCCGCGCCAAATCTTTGAGGATCATGACATGACGAGACTTTGGACGCTTACGAATATGAATGTCTCATAGTACGTTGAAGGTCCTAGTTGAATTGACAGAGTACCTAAGATAAACTAACATAATGACCCTGGTAAAAGCATCAATGACATTTTCTCAGCACAAAAAGAACTGGTATGTTGAAAACATCTCCTTGGCATAGGAAACACATGACTTTTATGTTCGGATCATCTAACATGCATTCACGTAGGCCGGCCTCTCCATCTCAAACGCGGTCCCGGTTTTCTACGCGGCTTCCGGACCTGAAAACCGCCTTGAGACTGCGATCAAGAGGATAGTGTCCTTGATTGCGACCACTATTGCCGAAATTGATGAAGTCAGCAATACGCTTCTCGCGCGATATGGCAGTAGTGATCCAGAAGAACAGGTCACGAAGGATTTGCGGGCTCACATCGACGGCTGCAAGAATTGGTGTACGGGAAATCTGCACTGGAGGTATGATGTCCTGCAATCGTTAACTTATCTTACAAATGGGTTAATGCTAACGGTTTTTTCTGTAATGTATAGTTTGGAAACTCCTCGCTACGGCCACTTGGGAGAGAATGCAGATGGGAATGGTGGCATTACCATTCAGTTGTAAGAGGTTTGGCATGTGACTTTTTCGCAAGTTTACGTAGAAGCCGGCGTTGAATATGGTGCAGCATAGATTTTAATCCTTCTGCTTTAGCGAGTAAAACTCTTACTTGGATTATGGGCTGCGGCAAGGATTGTTTTCTTCGATCGTGGAGACTTGTGATGGTTAGCCGGGGAGCTACCCGGAGTGTGCTTTGCGTGGACAATGGGAACGAAATAATCGTGTCTGCAACACCAACAATTTTTCGCTACGAACGTTTTCTCAAAAACTGATCTCATGATCTAAAAGATATCAGACAGATCGTAGTTACATGACAAGGCAGCAACTCAGCAAAATGCCCGATTATTTCTCGCGCTTCTCCTTTTCAAGGAATTCCAGATACTGCGACACGGTATCCACCACCATTTTTTCGAGGCTTTTGAACTTGATGCCGAACGTGCGCTGAGCCTTTTCGGAAGAGAAGGCAATGTTCCTCGTGGGCAAGTTGCCGTCGTTCGGCAGCACGCCGCTCTTCACAAACTCGGGGAACTTTTCCGCGACAATGGAACGAATATCGTTCCAAGAGAAGTGCGTGCTAGCGAGGTAAGACTCATTTCCGGGGATCTTTTCGCGGTCCAGCGCGCGCACGTGGAGCTCAGCGATGTCGTCGATGTGGCATGCATGGGCGATCTCGGCGGTGTCGGTCTTTGCAGCGCCCGTAACCATGCGCAAGAAGTATCCCGTCGCCACAGTCAGACTTGCTAAATCGGCAGACGACTGCGCGATGTAGCTCCTACCTTCGACAAAGGAGGGCGCGATGTTGACAAGGTCGAAGGATGGGGAGTTCTCGGACATCCACGCCAGCGAGCGACGAAGAGCCGCTGTTTTGGAAGCGCAATACGCCACCATGTCGTCTGACCAAGGTGGGGGGATTTCGTCGTTCATGTCGGCCTCAGTGACGACTACTGTAGAGGCTGAGTCTGGACTGGCTGGCAACTTTGGCGACATGAAAGCGGCGAGTGAGGAGGTGACAACGACGCGCTTGACGGTCCCCGCCTTCTTTGCACTTTCCAGAGCCGAGAGAGTGCAATTGACGGCTGGGTGGATGTACCTGTTGTATCGTTCTTCCGGCGCAGCATCAAATTGTGGCACAGGCGAGGCCACGTGAATGACATAGTCGACTCCCGCGATCGCGGCATCGAGGGACCCCGGCGCAGTAAGGTCGGGGACGGTGAAGAAAGATGCGGAAGAATCCAGGCCGGGAAGAGCGGGATGGGCCTTCAGCCAATTGGCCTTTGTTTCGCTGCGGACAACGATGTGGACGGCGTAGCCATTGCGCAGAGCCTCAAGCAAGACGGCGAAGCCCACGAATCCGGTGCCGCCGGTGATGCAGACGGTACCTTTGGACATGGTGTGATGAGTGGTGGTGGGCGTGGACGTGTCAAGATGAAGGCGGGGGTGGCTTAGTGAGCCTCCGCGCTAGCCGCATACGGTAATGACTTGCCGTTCATGCTTATCTACAATATCGTCAAATACTCATCGACCAAGATGCAGATACTTCTCAGCCATTTCCATCAAGCTGAAAGCCTTGCGTGCATATTTTTCCGGGCAATCACGCCCCTCTTCCTTCAACGCTGACAGCGTACGCTTCCAGTATGCCCACCTCGCCATACTGAACCCCGACTGTCCACCATCGACACCTGCCGCTACCGCTAGATCTCCCGGCCTTGCCATCTCAGCTTGCTCCCCCTCGATTTGAAATCCACTCTCTGAGAGGAGAAGTAGTTTACTCCCGCTGTAACGCAGCCAGCGAACGACAACAGCGAGCCTTTCATCAGCCACAGGCAGCCGAGACTCGCTTTCATTCTCTTCGCCATCTGACATCTCCAGCACGTTCCGCAAAGTCCACAAAGCGCACGCCGCAAGCTCCGATCCGCACACGCCAGCCGCAAGCAGCCGCGCGATGAACGAAGCCAGGTTTTCGTGCTCCGCTGTACGAAGCTCTGCTGCTTTCTTCCACTCTTCATACACGTCGGTAAGGAGGAAAGGAAGATCTCTCCAAATGACTCCTTGGGAAGTATACATGACAGGATTGTCTTTGTTTTCCTCCTCGGGGCGTTGTTGAATGACTCCCAGCTCGCGCGCCTGCAGAATCAACATCGCCATTCTGTCATGTTCGGCGCTATAAAAAGGTGTGCTCTTGGCCGCTTGTATGACTGTCCACCAGAGGTCGTGCAGGTCAAACTCGATGCTAGTGCCGGGCTTGGAGCGGGAAGCGCGCAGCGTGATGATGTGAATGAAGGAATGAGCCGTGGTGCATAGATCCGAACTGTCTGTTCCCAGCTCTTTCTTGACGGTTTCCTGATAGCGCAGGGTGAAGTTCTGTCGTCTTTCAACGAAATCATCTGGTAGGGGTTCCATCCTTTCGTCCTGAGTTCGCGCCTAGGAAAGTTTCATGTGAATTTGTTGCAGAGGTGTATCGGGTTTGGCTCGTTGAAAGTAGGAGTATTGACTTTTTTCCAGAGCAAAACAGAAGTGGTACTGCGGCGATTACATATACCGTAGTACACCACGTAGCTGTTGTGGGGGCGTGGCGATCTAAGTATTCGGCGTTTCAGGCGCTTATTTTAGGTATGATCCGCAAATTTATGCACCTCTGACGTAGACACTATACGTAGTAATGTTCCAGGAAATTGAACAAAAAAAGCACTGGTGCAAGATCCTTATTTGATACTTTATATCCCGAAAGTAGTTTGATTATGTAGCCGCTCCCAAATCTGATCCCTTAAATAGCACTTTCTTCTTTCCGCGAAGCAGAGCGCATTGAAATACAGAAATAACTAGTAGCTTATAGAGGAAGGTATAAACGGAGTTTACACTCCATACATAATCCCAGAAATCCCGGTAGCTTTGCACTACAGCCGCCGCTCGCTGCCCGTCTTTCGTTTTCCAGCCGCAAGCATGAAGCCCGCCCTCATCGCAACACTGCGCTGGAGGGAAAATATGCGGAACCGCTGATGCAGTTGTAAAAAAGCTCAATGTCCACCAGCACAGTAAGTCGATTTTAAAGCGCGCGGTGGTAGCGAACAGAGTACTGATGCATTGCAGAACTGTTACTGTAACGCAGACCAAGGTTAAATGGTACCAATGGTTTCTGACTACCAAGACGATTGTCAAGATAAGCACGGTCAAGGTCATCCAGCCGACTACGCTGATCCAGACCCAAGTTCGGACTCAGACTTTAACGTTGCCAGCTTCTTCTATCACCGTAACAAGGACGACTGGTGTAAACACAGCTACATTACCCGGCGCTTCCCAGGTTGTAACGGTCACTAAGCGTGGGGGACTTTCTACCGTTACGCTGCCTGCTCAGGTTTCCACAATCACTCGGACTCTTTCTGCCGCGGATGCTGTCCCTGTCACTGCCCCTGCTGAGGTATCTGATACTGCTTTCTCGACGGCGCAGACATCGACTACAGCCATAACTGAGGCTTCAGACGTCACTACTTCCACTAGGAGTTCCACTGTCACGGAGGTCCTGGTCACGGAGACTTCGACGTCCACTAAAACCTCCTTCACAGAGGCGACAACTATTGAAATCCTAACTACGCCGTCTTCAACTACAACTAAAAACTCCCCTATAGAAGGGTCCACACAGAAGTCTTCTACTACTATTACTATAAAGGCTTCTATTATAACCAGTATCCCAGCAACAGAGACTTCGTCAACCACTAAGTCATCCCGGAGTGCTTCTTCTATACCGTCGAAACCTTCACTTCCCAGACCATTGGTGTTTCTACCATTGAGACAACCGCCGCCTAAGCTTCCACCGCCGAGACACTAGCCGCCGCTACCGGTGCTGTGAACGCAATTAGAAGCTCTCCTGTTCGGATCTTTACCACCGAAGTGTCCACCACTAAGACGCCTGCCACTACTCTTACTTCTATAGAGGTTTATACCATTGAAACTCTTACTACTAAAGCACTCGTTTCGGAAACTTCCACCGTTGAACTCTCAACTCGTAGAACGTCCGTTATCGGAAAGCCTACCGCCACCTAAAATCCTACCATTGAGACATTAATCACTGCTTCTACTAAGCACTTTCTTATTCAAACACCTGTTGTTCAAGCCTCTACTGCGGGAGTCCCCTCCTACTATAGAAGTATCCACTATTGAGACATCGGCTACACAACCAGCTATAATGCCATCCAATATCGAAAATACTATTACTGCGACTCCCACCAACGAAGCTTCTACTGCTAAAGTTCCCACCGCTAAAAGCTCTGCTTCTGAGGCAACGACCCTACAAATAACAGCCACTGAAACATCTGTCATGCAAGCAGCTACGACTATGGTACCAACAATCACTGCTATAGAGACCTCTACAGCTGAAGTTTCTATTGCCGCCTCCGCCGAGGCTTTTACAGTTGAGACGTCCACCGCCGAAAAATCCGATGCTAAGGTGCCTGTCACACAAGCTACCACCACTGAAACCTTCGTCACACAAACATCAATTACCGAAGCCACAACCACCGACGTGTCTATCACTCAAGTACCCACACCCGAACCATCCAACACGGAGATCTCCGCTGCCGAAATCTCCACTTCCACCGAGACTTCCGCCGTCAGCTCAGAAAGCGCGCTCTCCACCGCCTCACGCAAGAACGAAATCACCAACGGCGGCTTCGAAGACGGCTTCTCATCCTAGACAACCGCCGCGTACGACTTCACAACGCTCAAATCCGCGGCAGCCGAGAACGTACACACAGGCAACAACGCGATCCACATACACTTCTCCACCAACGCAGGCAGCAACGTCTCAGCGCAGGGCGGGATGAGCGCGTGCCAGGCCGTCCGCATCACGCCCGGGAAGTACTATATGGCCATCCTGTGGGTGAAGGCAGGCTGGGAGCTGTCGGACAGCACGTTCTGCCTAGTACAGGGCGCGGATTTCCTGGATGCGGGCGTGCTGGCGCGGGGGTGGAATTTGCTCCGCGGAGAGTGGCTGGGCTTAGGGTACGGCTCGGGGTTTTGGATGGGCTCGACGTGTTATGCCGATTATGGGCACATGTATGACGCGTGGTTGGGTGATGTGGTTATTAACCAGGTGACGGAGGACGAGGCTAATGCGTTTTGGGATTCGCAAGAGTAATATGAATGGAATAGGAAAGCGGTACATAGAATATTAAGTAAATGACGATAGAACCGAGATCCCTGGCTCTAATGGATGTTGTTTATTACTATTGAAAATCTGGATGAACCCCGCGAGATGAACGAAACCGGGTTACAGAGAAAGGCTGGCAGCGATGCTATTATAAATGAACGAAAAGTACAGTCAGGCGCTCGTTTACAGAGTGTAGCTGGGAAACAAGGTGCAGATACGACAAAAAGCAAAAACAATATGGAGGGCACGCTCCGTTTTAAAAAGAGAATGAACCCGACCTTCACAATTGGGCTTTCTTTCTGCCACAAATTTACAGAGTAAGCACTGTCACAAACTGGCAGGGGCATCAAACCCAACCTTCTCGGCAAAGCCTTGTTGGCAAGACCTGATTCGCAACACGAATGCAGGCTGACACGACCCTTGAAACCATGCATGCGGCTAAATGCACTTACAAAATCCTTTACCGTCTTTTGCTTGTCATCGCCTCTTTCACAACAGCAGCCAAAACCTCGCTGTTTTACTCTCTTTTTGAGAAAGCACTGTCTTTGAAGTGGGCTGAAAGAACAATGGAGGCACATGACTGCGTCGTTATTGGCGCCGGCAAGCAAACTCTTCCTGGCTCGCGACCCGCTCCAACTAACCCATGCAGGGTGGTATGGCTTGGCCGCCGCAAAGACCTACATCGAGCTGCACCCCGAGCAGAGCATCGTCGTCCTGGATGCGGCTGCGAGCGTAGGCGGCACATGGGCCCAGCATCGCCTGTACCCAGGCCTGTTGACCAACCATACAATGGGCAACTACGAATTCAGCGACTTCCCCATGGACCCAGAAACGTACGGCGTTGCGCCTGCTGAGCATATCCCTGGTGCCGTCATCCATCGTTACTTAGCCAACTACGCGCAACACTTTGGCGTCTACCAACGCATTCGCTTCAACACCAAAGTCGAAGCTGTAGAGCCGAGCGGTGAAGGGTGGAAAATTACGACAGCGCAAGGAAAAATTGATACAAGAAAGCTAATCATCGCAACGGGCTTGACGTCCGAAGCCTTTATACCCCGAATTCTCGGTGATGAGACGTTTGGGGGCCCAATTTTCCACTCCAAAGACCTCCAACAGCACGCTACTGATGGTCCTTGCAACATATCAATCCTAGGCGGCGCAAAGTCGGCATGGGACGCCGCTTACGCGTATGCTTCCAGCTCCCCCGACGTTTCTGTCGACCTCATTGTCCGCAAATCAGGCAACGGCCCCGTTTGGATGATACCTTCATCGCGGTCTCCGCTGCGCCTCGAAAGACTCGTGCAAATCCGATTTATTAGCTGGTTCAGCCCTTGTATCTGGGGCGATGAAGATGGCTACCGAGGTATCAGAGGTTTCCTCCATAATAACTGGCTCGGCCGCAAGATCGTAAATCTTTTCTGGAAGTTGTTCAGGCCTCCCTCCGCAACTGATTTGGACAAACATCCTGAGGTGAAGAAGCTGGTGCCTTGGAAAGAACCCTTCTGGACCGGAAATAGGCTGGGCATCCTAAACTACCCGACCGACTTCTTCCATTATGTACGAAACGGCCAGATCCGCGTCCACGTCGCCGACATCACCCACCTCTCAGAGAAGACGGTCCACCTCTCCAACGGCGCGCAGCTCAAAGCCGAAGCGCTCCTTTGTGCCACCGGTTGGACCCCCACTCCGCCCATCCACTTCCCGCCTGGCAGCGACGCCAAGTCCGACATGCCGCACTACGAGCCCGACCCCAGCAGGCTCGAGCAGCGCGCAGATGCAACAGTCCTAGAGCGATTCCCACTGCTGAAAGCGCACCCGCGCGTTACCAGACCTGAAAATCCCACCCCCGAGGGCATCACGCCCAACCAGCCTTTCCGGCTGTACAGGTTCATAGTTCCGCCGCAGGCTCTTCACAACCACAATATCGCCTTCGCCGGCATGGCTGTCGTCATCAACAACGCCATGAACGCTCAGACCCAGGCGCTCTGGATTTCGGCGTATCTGGACAACAAGCTGGAGCTAGGCCGTCTGCCGTTGACGGTCGAGGAGGCCCAGTACGAGACGGTGCTGCATACGCAGTTTGGTAAGTGGAGGAGCCCTTGCGGCTATGGCGCACGGTTCCCGGATTTGGTGTTTGATGCTATGCCGTACACGGATATGCTGCTGCGTGATTTGGGGCTGGAAACGCGCCGGAAGAAGGGTTGGCTGGCGGAAGTATTCACGCCTTATGGACCGGAGGATTATAGAGGCTTGTCGGCGGAATGGCTGCGGAGGCATAGTTAGTAGCCGGGTTGGTGATGGTTTTTCGAGTGTGCACATAAAGGTGGGAGTGTCTCAACCCTCAAGCTTGTGGTTGGTATATATTTATCGATATATTCGCATCGGGTTGATTACTCCGAACAAGTAACAACGACGGGGTTGAACGCAACACCTCCTGAGTACGAAGAGTCGTACGAGCTGATCTCGGCCCGGAGCGACGGAGATGATTTCAATGCCGCGTGAAGAGGTAGTCGCAACAGACGACGCCGAAGAAGAAGAAGGCATAGCAGCGGACGAGACTAGCGCGGACGACGCAGTCGGCGTAATCGTCAAAGCAACAATTTGAGGCGCCAACATGATAGTGCGTGTTTGCGCCGGGAGAGTGATGGTCTGAGTCCGTTCTTCCACAGAAGCGTCACAGCGGTCTGGTTAGTGTGCGGCTGAAAACCACGAGGTAGTCGGTTTGCAGTTAGCGAATGCCCCATCGAAACCGAGAGGTACTTTTAGAACTAGACTCCGCACATATAAGAAGTCTAAGAGACGCGCGCGGGGCGACGCGAGACGAGGGCGGCTGGTCATTTTTTTGTCTTCACCTCACGTGGCTGAGGCAACTCGCTGATCTGTCGAGCGGGCCGTTGTTGAAAACCAAATCCCTCTGCGAGGAACCAGAGAGTTCCATTTCGCTTGGTCCTGCCGCCGCGTCTGGCTAGATCCTCTCACGTGAGTATATCTTCGTAGGCGTTTGCCGGGTCGCGAGCCGGTGTCAAGAGAGCGGAAGCATCAGGTTCCCGGCGCCCAACTATCAGCCTGGGTACGGCAACGGCAGGCCGTGCTCCCGACAATACGCATCCAGCTCCTCGACGGCCCTGCTCGCGGGCACTCTCTTCACCTTCTCGCAACGCAAGCCCAGTCCCGTTATCGCGACATCATCGTGCGCATCGACGTCGCCGTCCCAATCAAAGCGCAACAGCACGACGTCGTCGGCCTCGAAATCTGGCTTGTCAGCTAATATGCCCACCTGGCGATGCATGTGCGCGTAGTTCTTGCAGAGCCACGGGTGCAGGCGTACGATCTCCGACCAGCCGTCGGGTACGGTCGCGAAGTTTCGCGCCATCTGCACGCGTCTGTGGGGGAGGGGCTTCTCGTAATGGTCCGCTTCGATGGAGGGTGGAAGATATATGGCTGCGGCGTATCATTTTTAGATAAAAGTTTTGTGTGCGTGAGAATGTGGCGCACCTTTTTCTACGAGACTCCAGATTCCGTATTGCCAAGAAGGTGATGCTGGTGAGGGCGTCTCCGGGTTGCTATGCTGTATGGTCTTCAGTGGGATTGGGCCGTCGCTGTTCGTTCCCCATTCCTGTTCTTCTGCCTCTTTCAGGTCTTCCCAGTCCATGTTACCGATGTCCAAGTCCATCCCCCAGCTTGCGGCTTCTTTGACATGGCACCGGGTTATGTCAACTTTGTTGTCGTCCGGTGCATTGAGGTAGACGACCAGGACGCCCTTGACGTCATAGTCAGAGTGCGTTGCGACGATGAAAAAGAGCGGGTGAAACGTCGTGTCCTCATCTCTTAGGCGGATGTGGTATTCGTAGACGTCTTTGAAAGGCTTGTTGGCAAAATCGGGCTTCAGCGCGAGCTTGCACGTGTCTTCCGCGAATTCCGCTGAGTTCAATTCCTGTTCAAACGCTGACAGACGATGTCCATCAAGCTCGGCGGTGGCGTAGACAGCAAATTTGTAGTCTCCATCCAATGTGGCGAGGTGTCGCTCTGTATTGGGCGCCTTTCTTGGTAAGCCGGTCATGTCGTGGTTTGTGTCGCGGTTTGTGTTGTGAGGCTACTTAGGAAAGCAAGCGGTACCGGCTATGTACCACACGCGAGCCGCGGCATTCTTCGGGTAACATTCCCGCGAAAGGTAAGATGCCTCCGCCCCTTCGACGCGTCACCAGCCCACGTTACGTGCTGCTGGCCGCCTGCTACAGTAAGCCTCGCCAGTATGCACTCTGGTGAGGAGTTGGAGTGAGGCGCTGGTAACGTGTCAAAAACAGGTCCCGTAAGTGAGCTGGTCTTGAGAAGGCTGCCGTTGCATGCTTTGCGGATTCATTGCTATTGCTTGAGGCTGCTGGGGAAGTTCCGTTCGATTTTCAAGATCGAGGCTACGTCGGTGTTCACTTATATATGTAGGGGTCATATCCTGGTGCAGGGCCGTGATTACTAATGGAGTGCAGTAGTGTGTTCGTCGTAATAGCTGAATGTCTTGTAACAGATCGGCTACTATTGAGAACTTATGGGACCTTAGTAGGAGAGGAAAAAGCGTATATTTTTACGTATAGATCAAGATTTCTAGTCTAACTATATATTAAGAGTTATAAGTTTTATAGAACTCGTCTTTGTTATTATAAAGAGTTTCTACTGTAGATAGATAACTATGTAGGTTAGCGAGATATTGCGTAGTGCTATATGTGGTGGAGGCAGAGAACTAGAAACTTCTTATTGCTTTCGGTACAACAAGATCGGTACCTATTCTTCGCCTACTGTTAACCTTAGACTAGGCGAGACATGTTATAATCTTGTTTTCTTTGCCGGACAACCATTGAAACAGAAACTAAATCTATAAAACATATACAAATTCTATACAGTCGCACCCTCAAGTCGCCAAAAGCCGAGTTCCACTAAATGACAGATGTTCCCTAATGGTACCCCTGCGGGATTTGAAGCCCATCGAGAATACTCTTCCACACCTTGACTTGATCCATCTGGATGTTCTTGTTTCGCGAATTATTTTATGGGTCCGTCGAGGAGCGTCGTGGATTGTTGAGTATTCCGTCTTCTTTAATGTTAGTTAAAATTATTTTATGCATCCCCTATTCCTATATACGAAGGGACAATGGGAGTAATAACTTACATCGTTTTGCAAAAGGTTATACTGCTGTGCGACCTCCCTTGAGAAAGCAATATCGAATGGAGCATTTGCAACCTCCACTACCCAAAACTCGCTATGATCGGCCTTCGTAGACCCTTCTAGCTGCCATCCTACAGAGATAGTCCCTATCACTTTCAATTTGAGCCCTTCCAAAGGTAAGGTTGTGTGGTTTGTGCTGATTTTGCACTGGAGCTCTTCTGCCGTCTCTCTGCTTGCTAAGTTGGCGTTGCTACTGTTCTGGACGACAGTTGCTATCTTCAGCGTTGGTGGGTCGCTAAACAGTTTGATTCCGCGGCTTGGTGGTCGCGACTAGAGGAATGAGGAAAATCAGCTTAAGGCTCGGTTGAAAGCGAGTGTGCCTCGATGTATCAACTTACGTGTGACCGCGAACGTGAGCCGTCCATGATAATTGATTTGGTGTCTTTGGCTTTTGCTGGTGGACTCTGTCCTAAGAGCAACTTATGGGGTGGTAAAACCGGAGAACGTCAGCTGAAGTTCGAGAGAAATTAGTGATAGATAAATCGCTACCATAAGATCATGGAACTCCCTCAGGAATCCCTCCGGCTCCCTCTGGATCTCAGCCGCATGCGTTGCGGGGTTTACCGTCAACCAAGGCGTCCAAGGCTTTATTAGTATGTCCAATCACTTGCCGCGAGTACCCTGGTAGTAGTAATGTCCAGAATAACGCGTTGCCAAGCGCTGCTCTGATTGGTTAGCACGTCTGCTTCTTGTCGTCAGTCTTACATGGTCAGTGCATTTGTGCAACCCATCTTTACGAAGGCTGAGAATTGAGAGCAGTGAGTGTCGGGTGACGTGGTCTCGAAGCTGTGCATGTGCATATGCATCAACCTATTGTGAGTTGACGATCCACAAGTCGAGGCAGTGAGCCGAACACTGCCATGTTGCCACAAAACGCCACCAACTACGTTCCACTTTGATGCGATTTTTGGCCCCGCACTTCATTTCGAAAGAGATTTTTTACGCATACGCTGCTCTAGAGCGAGGTTCATCTCAACCATTGTATACTGCAGTCATGTCCATTGTATATAGTGAAGTTAAAGTTGACTTGAAAGCACTGCTGCCATGTTCACATTCCTGTCACGGGGGGCTTAGGCTGGAACACGGGCAGCTTCCCAGTAAAAGAGATGGAGGATGATCTCGCATGCTGCACGAATTCCGAGGCTGCAGCCCATCATCATATCTGTAAAAGAAATGCCGTCTCTTTTAGCCGCGAGTGGCTTATCTGTATAAGGTTAAATAGCCCTTGTAATCTGGCAAGACTCGCTGACCACTACAAAGTTGTTACGTTGAAGGTTTCGAGCCTGAATTTTTTGATCCGTTTCACATGGAGAAGCTGAAGCAGGCTCTGGTTCCTTCTACTCGCCCTGTTTTACCTATCTATAAAGACTCAACAGAAGACCTTCCGAGACCATTTCGTCAGGATTCAAATACCGACAATCATGGAGAAAATACTGCAGAGCATGCTTCACAAAAGGCTTCTTCAGTTAACGACCAAGCTTTTTATGGGGCAAAAGAGAAACTTGAATGTCTATGAATACAGGATACGTATCCATACGCGCCTACACAAGCACTTCATTCCACCTCCAACTTTCGAGGAAAACGGCCAATAAACGATGGCTCTCAGACGACAGAATGCGGTCCTTCTTCCTCGACTATCGATCCTAGAATAGAGCTACATGAGCACAAAAAGCAAGACCCATGCGGCCATGATGTTACTGGCACCCAGGACGTAAGCCCTTCGATGAAAACGGCAGTACAATTGAAAAGGAGCCGAACTGCTGTTGTTTCTCCACAGTCAACAGCTTTACGAAAAGCAAGAAGAAGAAATTCATGGCCCTTGCTGGCACCAGCAGCACCTTCAAGCCAGTCGGCAGCGCACCCAAGCCCAGAGCAGATGCTTCCTACAATAGCAACATCCGCAATATGTACCGCAGATAAATCTCCCACAGAGCAATCAAAGAAGCTAGCAACATCGGTGCAGATTATAGCAGAGATAAACCCTACAGCAGAAGTCGAAGCAACAACAGAAGATGCACGACCAATATCAGTACAAACAGCATCTTTGGCAGAGTCACTGGGACCGCCAACAACGTGGGACGACGTGCCAGCAGGCTACCCTATGCTTGCAAAGAGGATGGCAGATATGCCTACGGCATCCATTTTTAGAAGCTTCGCCGCTCTCAATCTTCAGAATCTTCTATATATGCAAGCAGAGCTACAAGATTTGGAAAAGGAACTACTAAAGCTCCAAGCAAAAGATGCCGCTGCAGGCAATGAAAGCATCCGGAGACGAAACTACGCAAGGGACTGGTGGTCGCTTCAGAGATCAGGCATCAAGGGTCGGTTATCTGAAGATGATCCTATCCAATGGCGTGTTGCTGTTATGATTCGGGACAAACTTCAGAAGTACAGTATGTTTTTTTATTGGGTTCACATATCTAATATTCGTTAGACAGTTCATACTTACAATGCAACAGATGAGGCGCTTATTCAAATGATGAAAATCCTCTCTGCAAAAGAGCCAGATGAACAAGATTATAAAAGTATACAAGAGTTCCTTGTATCCAAACCGATGCTAGATGGGGAGGCTCTCGTAGGTGGCGACAGAGACATATGGGGCGTGATGAACGAGAATTACCAAAAGGATCCAGAAGATGATCTCATTACCCTACTATCAAGAGAAAAGACGGACCGCCTGTCAAGATGGATTACCAGTTTGCTTGTAAAAAGACTTGACAAGAAGGCGAACAAGAAGGAGAACAAGGAGAACGATCCGAGAAAAAAGCGAGGTTCAGTTGTGGCGTTCTCAGTCGAGAGCATTAACCGTTGGACGTTTATGTTAACCACCGGGCTTGGAGCTATGCTTCCAGTGGCGTCAATGCTAGCTCTCCAACGCCTTGAGTCGGTCCAAGTTCGAACGGTGAGCTTGGTGTGGATCGCCGCTTTCAACTTTTTTCTGGCTATTCTTCTTCATTGGTTGGCATCAGTCAAGCGTGCTGAGATATTTGCTATTGCGTCAGCGTTTGCAGCTGTCAACGTTGTTTTTATAGCAAAATGAAAAATCGGCAGGGAAATGCCTGCTATTGACATGGTATCATAAGTAAATCCTCTCTCTACTCCTCTATTTAGACTTTTCTTTCTTCTTGTTCAAGCCATATACTCCGTGTGCGAGCGGCGCATAGCCGCATACTCTGCAAGCCGGTGCTGGTTTCTTTCTCTCTCTAGCTGACTAGCAGTATCTTCGCGACTTCGGTATGCCATCCTCCGCTCACCGGCTAGAACATGTCGTTAGTTGTATTTATGTATTGTAAGGCATTAACTGTACTTACGGGTGGATACTGCTGCAGGTGCCAAGTACAAACCAGCCTTCCTAAACACGAGGCGGCTGGAGGGGGGTATTTCCGCGGCCATCATGGCAACGGTTTCAGGCGGAAGGAATACACGATAAGGATACATATCCAGATCACCGCTTTCGAGTACCCAGATCGTAACCTTCTTGGATTGGAGACTGACGAAAATCTTCTTTCTTTTCGACAACACGGGTTCGTCGATGAAGCCGACGGTACCCGAAATCCATCCAGAGACGGTCATGTTCCGTACTTCCTTATTGATCCTGACGCGGATAATGAGGGGGACCCCTGTGTGTTTGAGAAGCCCGTGGCCGTTCGAGCGGATAGGTTCGGCATCCTTAGAGCTGAGGAGGAGGACATTGTCGGTTGGAATTGGGACAGGAGAGCTGAAGGGCATTATACCCTCGTCGTCCTTAGCAAAGTATGCGATTGATTTAAGCCAAATTTGATCTTGTGAGGCCGAGAGGACACCGAGCTTGCAAGGTCGGCGACGGTTGTCGTGGAGCTTTGGCACCATCAGTGAGCTTTTGTTTTTGAGCCCCAGGACAATCGTATACTTACAGCTATCATCGACATTAGAGGCATGGTGAAGTTGCGACGATGACAGTAATGACTTCAGTGTTGGCAGATGCGCAGGTGGAAGTTTTTGAAAGATAGAAGCGAGCGTGGTGCAAGAAGGAGAGGGTCGGTGGAACTTTGGGGCTGAGGTGCCGGGCGCCGGCATGTGGAGGGGGACTTGAGAAGCTCAGCCACTCTCCGTCTCGAAGCCGATGACGTTTTGCACCTCCCCCAAAAAATGGCGACCAATGATATAACGCACCCAAAGGTCCGTACTTTCAATCATCGGAGGTGAGATTGAACAGCCTGACAAGTTCCCAAGCAGATACCAAATTCAGTCAATATGCAGGTTATTGCTGATAGATGCTGAGCAGCAACTGTCTTGCATTTGGTAGTGCCCGTGATCCAGGTCACTGTGCGACGGTTTACGGTCTCGAGGTGGAGAAACGAACGCTCGCCGTTCGGTCAGCAAAAAGGACGATCCCCACGGGTGCTTCTTCACACGATGGAAATGCTCAACGAAACCCCTGTTAAGGACACGACTCATGAGCACAGCGGCCTCCGATGGTACACTGTACCCCGTGGAATCGAGTTGTCGTTGCTGATAGTATCGGGAACGGCAGCCAACGCAGGGAGGTTCGTCTGAGATCATCTTTAAAGCCACTTGCTAACGGACAAACACAGTGGCTAGTTTGCGCAATCCATGTATCCTCCAGCAGAGTAACGAACCGCCAGTTTTGACCTCTATGTCGCCGTGGGATATCGACCCCGGATTTCCGAGCTCTTATCCTTAAACGCGAATCGTTGCCGAAGCAATCAAGATACTTCGAGACAGGAAATAGAGGGAATGGGACATGACCGAGTGGAAGAGAACACATAAGAGCGAGGAAGGGTCAAGGGTCTATATACCTTATTAAGGTCATAAGATTCAAAGCAACAGTTTCCCGCTCTTTTCATGCGAGTGAAGCCAAAAGAGTGTCTGGAAAGTCTTACAGGTTTTTAGGCGCATACAACAATATGAGGTACGCATCTATTCCCTCCCCTGATGCTGGCAATTGGGTGAAACTCAGATAATAAGTGAGGGGCATGGTCGCAAGCTCGTGTAGCGATGTGGAAGTGTCGGAACGTTGTATGTATGACCCTAGAACTGTTGTTGAAGCCAGTTTACACTTCGATGTGGTTACTGAGCTTACAGGTTTCTAGGTTCCATCGATAGATGAAGACCAAGTGAGGTTGAAGGAGAATGTTGCGTCAAATTAAAGACGCGCCGACTCACGTTACGTAGCTGTAAAGGGCCTAGGTTAGTGCTGCACTCCCGGACGATCATGCAGTCCCCCAAAGCTTTGTACGCTTTCTCGCATTTAGAGTGACCTACCTCCTTCTAAGACGAAACAAAACATGTGTACCCATTGCAGTCGCACAGTTCACTTGATAGGGCTACGGACATCGAATCGGAGACACTCTGCCGCCTGGCATCAACCCTATCAGTCAAGACATACATACCATCTTACCTCTCCTGAAAGTTTGCGAAGAGCTTTAAAAGGCTCTTTCTTGATCAAAATATCAACACTCCGGGCCTTGTTGTGTTGAAAGTTTTTTGCGGTTGCTCGCATGCGAAGCGCGAAGCACGTGTCGAGGGGCTGGATAAAAAACGAGCCGACCTCCGCCCGGCTCCCCACAAACATTTTTACCATCTGAAGCTTCAACTACCTATCCAATGCGTGTATAGCATCAATAAACTATTGTCGCTCAGACAGAATCGACTCTCACCCAAACCTCTGTAAGCGTGTCGATGGTACATGCCTTGAAATACATATGGAAAGATCGTTTACAATGTTAGGAGCTTTCCTGCGATGAGAACAATGTCAGAAACTCAGCATATGACTTGGAATCATTTGTCGTACTCCATACTTTACCTATCGTCTTCGACAGACTAGTTTTTTGTCACACAACTCTTCGGTTATGATGCTCCCTCCTGGCTCTCCGGCTCCCCGACACCTACTTCTCTGTTTGCGTCAGTCCAAACCAACCGGTAACAAGCAAGAGATGTTTTGAGGATGTTGTTGAAATTAGCCGTGTCATGGCTCCACACCACTAGTGGACAGACAAGACCGTGCGGGCCGCATCGAGTTGCCTAGTCCGGTTAGAAGCCTACTCCACAGACATTCAACCGTTATCAACCACCACGTGATAGTGGAGATGGTCTTCATATATAGCGCATGCCCGCAGAACTTGGGGGATACTCGTCACTAACATTCACAATGGCGACCATCTTCCACAATGCTCGAATTTTCCAATCCCGGCTTCTGAACGGCACCGACCACACCTTTGCCGAGTGCATGATTGTCGACCATGCAACAGGAACCATCGCCCACGTTGGTAGCAAATCCGATGCTGAAGTCGCCAAGGCCGCCGAAGCCGGAGCTACGCCAACCGATTTGGGAAACAAGGTCATCTTACCCGCGTTCATGGACAGCCACATGCACCTCCTGCTCCTAGGTCTGGCCCTCAAAAAGCTAAGCCTAGAGCCCTGCGAGAACCTTGACGATATCCGAAGAGAGATCAAACGCTACGCTGAAGACCGTCCCGAGCTCCCCAGGATACTGTGCCGTGGATGGATGCAATCGACGACAAACGGCCTGGCTTTATCCAGTATGCTGGAAGGGCTCGATTCAAAAGGACGGCCGATCTTCATTGACTCCAAGGATCTGCATTCAACGTGGTGCAACGACGCTGCCATAGCAGAGATGGGAGCACATGACCTTCCGGACCCGGTCGGGGGGACAATCCATCGTGACGAGCACGGAGTACCGTCTGGTTTGTTCAGTGAAGGCGCTGCGATCGGACTGGTCTGGCCACACGTGTCCCGCGTCATCGGCGTCAACGAGAGGGCGGAAGCTCTTCAAGCCGCACTCAACGCTTACACCGCTGCTGGCTACACTGGCGTGGTGGACATGGCGATGGACGAGAGAGTTTGGGAGGCGTTGGAATTGCTGCAGGAGGGACAAAACCTGCCCATCCGGATCGCCGCGCACTGGCTCATCCTCCCCAAGAGCACCGACGCAGAGAACCTGGCGCAGGTGGACCGCGCAATCGAGCTGCACGCGAAATGCAACGCCCAAACGAGCGCGGGGCTCCGCATCGCCGGCATCAAAGTTGTCTGCGACGGTGTAGTGGACGGCTGCACCGCCACATTGTCCGAGCCCTACTCCTCAACCGGCACCAGCGCCGACCCGCTCTGGAGCGTTGAAATGCTCGGCCCGGTGATCAGGAAAGCAGACGCCGCAGGCCTGCAATGCGCACTCCACGCGATCGGCGACCTCGCCGTCAAGAACGCCATCGACACCCTCGAGCAAAACGTCACGCCGCACCACCGTCACCGCATCGAGCACCTGGAGCTCACGTCTGAAGAGGACGCGCAGAGACTTGGAAAGCTGGGTATCACCGCTTCAATCCAGCCCGTGCATGCCGATCCGGCGATCTTCCGCGCGTGGCCACGCTTGCTGGGCGAGCATCGCTGCAAGCGCGCGTTTGCGTACAGAGAGTTTTTGGATGGCGGGGCAACGCTGGCGATTGGCACTGATTCACCGACTGCGCCATATCTGCCGCTGCCGAACCTTTATACTGCAACCACGAGGCTTAGTGCCAGAGAGCCTGCGTCTGAGGAGAAGGTGAATGAGTGCTTCGCTCTGGAGCTTGCTAGTGCGGTGTGCGGTGCTACGTCTGGAGCGGCGTACAGCTGCTTTGCGGACGAGTGGACAGGCCAGATCAAGAAGGGCCTTAAGGCGGATTTTGTGGTGCTGGATATGGAGTGGTCTGCTAAGAAGTTGCTGGAGGCGAGGGTGCAGCAGACGTGGTTTGAGGGACGAAAGGTCTTTGACGCCAAAGGCATCGCATAGAATGCTTTAGACTACTTACTCTTTGATGGGCTAACAGATTTCCAGCATCGCGTTGATTGCTTTTTGGAGAGCTGATCTGATGTTTAATTTGGTGGAATGTTCTACTCCTAGGCGGGTCCCGCCAAGTCCATGACGGAGCCATTGAGAAGTATCGTATCCAAATATGCTTCGATAGCTTAGAATCGGGTACTGCTAGCTTGCCTTTTAAGCTCGCTATGTGCATTACACACGTGAGAAGTAGAGGAAATGGGCTTCTGTAAGTGTTAAGATATCCGTCTATGCTAGTCACATATACATGGCTAACTTACGTTAAGATCCAGCGGCTTAATAACAATAATCCATCACTACTCTCTTATCTTTCCTCGCGGTCACCCGTTCTTGAAAATACGAACTAAGTATTTAGTTTAGCGGCGCGCTGAAAATACGCAGAAGGATGACGCCACATGTGTTTAACGCCGACGGACATAGGCGGAGTTAGCCCTTAGACCCCACCTAATGGTGCTATAAAGCTTATCCTTTGCCCAATACTATCTTACAATCATTTCGAACAATTTCCCATCAACATCCATCTAAATCAAGCAATGGTCAACGTCGCAATCGCAGGAGGCACTGGAGCCGTCGGGCGCACCATCTTGGAGGTTCTGAAAGACCATCCGCAGCACACGCCCATCATCCTCACGCGGAAAGTAGGTTTCTCTGCAGCGCCTAACTATCTCCTCTCTCCTAACATATATCCGACTAGGCCCCGGAGGAAGTCCAGGAGCAATTTGGCGTCAAAGCAGTACAGCTTGACTACGATGACGTCGAATCCTTGAAGCAAGAGCTTGAAGCGCACTCGATCCACACTGTGATTTCGACCTTTGGCAACAGGGGCGACTCGTTCAAAATATCTCAAGTCAACCTGATCAAGGCTGCGGGCCAGTCTTCCGAGACGAAGCGGTTTGTTCCGAGTTCGTTTGGAGCTCCTTACCCCGAAGGGTATGTTCCGAGAATCATCTCCCAGTTTGATGAATACTTCAAGTTAACATTGAGAAAAGCTCCGACGCCATTTTGCCTCCGTTAAAGTACTACTTCGCCTCGATCGATGAGCTGAAGAAAACAAACCTCCAATGGACGGTCGTTCTGAACGGAATTTTCCTGGACTACTACGCCATGCCGCACATCAAGACGTACCTGAACCCGAACTCGTTGGCTCTCGACATCGCAAGCAGGATTGCGGCTATCCCAGGCGACGGCAACGTGCCCATCACTTTCACGTACACCTTCGACGTGGCGCGCTTCGTTGTCGCGATGCTGGACCTGGAGGAATGGCCGGAGGAGACTCGGCTGGCGGGCGACAGGGTGACGTTTAACGAGTTCGTGGCGCTGGCGGAGGAGGTGACGGGAAGCAATTTCACGGTGCAGTACGACGGCATGGAGAAGCTCAAGCGGTTTGAGGTCACCGAGCTGCCATCGCATGTCCCGCTCTATGAGAGCTTCCCGAAGCAGAGGCTTCAGTGGTTCCTCGCTATCTTCGAGACGTGGATGGCCGATGGCACGAGCAACGTCGCGCCGGAGCTGAACCAGCGCTTCCCGCATATCAAGCCGTTGACGGTTCGGGCAATGCTGGAGCAGCATTGGAAGGGCAAGGGCAAGGGAAATTAAGCCAAGTCGGTACTAGCGCCGGCTTGCTGCCTAGCGCAGGGCCCTTCTCCAATGTCAGGCCTTAAATACATTTCGCTCATTCCATCAACCTTTTTGTCTTACTCCTCCTCTTCTCTCATTGCCGACATGTCGTTGCAGCTGCTCGATATTCCCGCCGAGCTAATCAGTCTGATCGTCGAGCGCTTAGTCGCCGGAGAAAACACGTGCGACGAAGAGCTCATCAGATACGAATTATCGCCTGAGATCCTTCGCAGCCTGCGCAACTTAAGACTCACCTGCAGACATCTCTCTGCCATAGCGACGCCGGTTTTGTTTGAGCGTGTCGGCCTGTACCCCGAGGATGACAGCGTGACGCGCTACAAACTCATCTTGGGCGAACCCGAGCTTCGAAAACACGTGCGCTTTGTGCATATCAACACCCTTGACAAGGGAGAGGTACGCTGGACACTCATGCTGTAGATATAAAGGCTAACTATCCCCAGCGCGAGAGAGAAAACGAAGGGGAAGCTGTAGTATCAAAAAGATACAGGCAGGCGTTACTCCGCTTCAACGAGTTCCCTCACCTCAAAGCTGTCAAGATCCAGTTCTCTCCAAACTGTTCAGATTCGCATTCTTTATATGCGCCCTCGTGCTGGCCTCAAACCATCGCATTCCGTGAGCCGATCCTGGAGGATTTCATCAGAACGCTCGCAGATCCGCTTGCTCAGAATGTCACGGATATTACCTTTGGAAATCTTCAAAATGTCAATCATGACACCTTGATGCACTCAGCTGAGGCCAAGAAAGTGCTGGCACGGGCGACGTCCTTAACACTCAACATTGTCACGGAGCGTTACGAAGCGGCACCCGAGTACGAGATAATCCTTGAAGAGTATCCTCTCCCAACCGCCAAATCACAACAAAACACCAGCTGACAGAGTTTCAGATTGCACACCTTTTTCGAACAGCTTCCCTCTCAGTGGCTGTCTCCCGCAACGGCCAACTTGAAGCGGCTTGTGTTGCACTGCGATTGCTACTTTGGGTATCTACCGAACCTCGATCTAAACTCAGTACACTTCCCGGCGTTGGAAACGCTCTCACTGAGCAAATACACCTTTGCGCAGGATAAGCACGTGGACTGGATAACGTCCCACACGCGTCTACGCCGCCTCTACCTTCAGGACTGCTCTATCCTGGTATTTCGCGTCGTCTACGATCCCTTTTTCGTCCCCGCGTCTAATACCAATGAGGTGCGCTTGGGGACACGTCGTCCTACAGGACGTGGACGGCGAGGAAGGGCCCAACAGTACACAAAGCTACGCTGGGATGATATATTGACCCGTTTTCAAAATCGCCTACCGAAGCTAAGGGAGTTTCGCGTCGGAACCAACCATTTCAATATCGAGGATGTTTACGACACGGCAAGTCCCGAGGTATACGAAAACATGGCCATTGGCTTGTTTAGAGGGCGCTATACATGGTTCGACGGAGATTGGTTTAAGAAAAATTGTCCTGTCATACCCCATAAGCGCAATTTTTTGCGCAACTGGGGAGAGCTTACTCCCGAAGCAGAACAGTTTCTGGACTTTGTGGATCCTGTGCGCCAGGAGGAGCAGGATGAAAAAGACAAAGGCGCACTGATGGGCCTTCTCGAGGCCATCGGCATGAAGGTTCCTCGTGGTGATGAGAGCTGGGACGACAGGATATTCGACTTGCTTGAGCAGTAGCTTATTCGCCTGGTAAGCATTTCCCTTGAAACAGTCCATGTTGAAAGCCAACGCACCTCTTAGATTGGTACAGTGGAACTAAATACACAGCAGCTACAAATCCTCGACAACAGCGAGCCAGTCCTTACAACACATTCCTCACTCCTCTTCCGGAAACCGCCGCTCCCAGCACACCGTCGCCGGCTACATCGGGCGCGAGAAAAGCGACGAGTAATCCGTAGCAGGCACGTCCTCACGCTCCTTCGGATTCGCGAACCTAAAACTCCGCACCATAACCGCAACAATAACGCCCAAATTCACGTACGCAAACTTCTCGCCAATGCAGCGATGACGCCCAGCGCCAAACGGCAGGTACGGGCTCTTCGTGCCCTTTGACGGAACAGCGCCGTAGCCATAATCGACCATCTCGCCGCCGCCGTCGTCTTCTTCCTCGTCGGCTTCGTCTTCCCAGCGATGCGGATCCCAGCGCCCGGCATTCGGGAAGTGCTCGTCGCTAAGGGCGGTGATGCCCGGGGACGCGAGCAGCACGTGGCTGGTCGGGATGACGTACTGCGTGCCGGGGACATGCAGCGGGTTCTTGACTTTGCGCAGGATGGAGTGGATCGAGGAGTGCAGGCGCAGGGTTTCCTTGATGACGTTTTGGTGCAAAGGCAGCTTCTCGAGATCGCTGTATTGCAGGGGGGGAAGATGGCCGTTCTGCCCAAGCATGCGGAGTTGTTCTTTGTACAGCTCTTCCGTGATTGCGGGCTGCGAGGCTAGGCGCAGCATTATCCACGAGCTGATGGACGAGGAAGAGTGTTGCCCGGCCATCAGCAGCGTGATCATCATGTGAGCGATCTCCTTGTCTGGCACTGGTTTGCCGTCCTTGTACTTGCAGCGCATGAGATTCCAGATCATGTCTGAGCCTTCTTGGACCCCTTCCTTGCGTCGCTCCTCAATGATGTCCATGTATATAGCCCGCATCTTGGCATGCGCCACGTCTCTCTTCCGGTTATGGGGCAGCGGCGCCCACGGCAACATGAAGTTAATAGGCGTAAAGCCCTTGTCGAGATCGTGGTACAGGTCGGCGAACTCGGCGGTCAGTTTCCCGCGGACTTCCTCTCCTTGCAGCGCGCGGCCAGCGGTGAAGATGGTGATCTCAGCCATTGCGGCCGGGATGTCGACAGTGCCTGCGCATCCCTTGAATTTCGGCGATGTCTTGATGTAGTCGAGAACCTCCTTCTCGATCAATTGCACGTGCGCCTCGAGCGCGTGCTGCGTGAGTCCGAACTTGATGAACTTCTTTTGTTCCATTAGCTTCGAGTTCGGGCAGTCGTAGACGACATCGGAGCCGAAGACGGGCGTCGTCAGGGGACTGTAGACTTCCTTGGCGTTGACGTCTTTCAGCTTCCCGTTGAGAATAAACTCGTTGCCATCGGTGCCGAGGTAAACGGTGGTTTTCTGGCCCAGAAGTATGAAGGTAAAGATGTCGCCGTACTGGGAAAATGGTCAATATGGTTTAGAGGCGAAGGCTGCGGCAGAGGATTACCTTTTCCCTGCACTTCAAGAAGAAGCCATAGGGGTCCATTCCGTAGCTAATCGTGTTTCCGAGGAAAGGTACCCAATGGAAAACAACCGGCGGCTCGTTCTTGTTTCGATACAGCAACTGGCGGAGGACATTGACGTTAATCAAGACGACCGACGCAGCCGCCGCACAAGCGCTAATCTGAAGAATAGATTCCATTGTCAATGGCGTATGTTTGAATGAAAGGAGATTCTGGAAGAAAAAGGGTTTTCCAACTTCGAAGACGATAATGTCAAGCCAAGCTGCATAGCCACAATATAGTCCGATTTTCTGCGCGGCAGATCCGAGATCCGGGAAGTGCATTGGCCAATGACTTCAATGCACAGGATTCGTATCCTTACAGCATGATGCTCTGGGCTAAAATATATAAGGTTAGATACACTAGAGAATGTACGGTACTTTTATTATATGCAGCTCTGAAAGGCTTTCAAGAATCATTAGATGTGGTCGTGAAGTAGGCCGGCTTTCTTTAATGTATGTGTAAATAATTTGGACTGAAAACAAGTAGTAAATAGTAACAACCAGCGGAATTTCGCAATTAGCTGCTTAATTAGAAAACAGTTAGTCTCGCATCTGCATTCTCGTAGTTAATTCTATGACTGGCCGTAAATTCAGGTACCTATTGGAGGAAGGATGTTTGTCTTTTATATTATCTTATTCTTTGTTGGCCCCTACACGAGGTGATCAACACTTAAGCCGTTGCAGCAGCCCCCAATACTACATGAACGAAGTTGATCTTTCCATTCTCCGCAGTTGGCCCCATGAACACTGACTATTAGTAGATCTGCACTGTTTCCACTTCCCTATGTTATACACTCGCTTTTCGCATTGTACCCCGTAATATCTGGCCTTAGATATGCTTGTCAGATGATGGCAAACACGACACTGATGCTTTGTTCTAAAATTGGAAGCGACAGGGAGATTTCTTTCTGAATATAAAGAGAGCATCTCCCTCACTTTTCAGTACGCCATTAATCACACATCCCTTCTACCTCACTACCCAAGTTCTCGAAGCTTTAACACCACATCCATCTTACGTCTTTTCCATCGCCCTCCAACACAATATCCCAAGAACATGAAGGGACCGCTCTCTATTATTATCCTCGGAATAGCAATCTTCGCACCAGCTCTAGCTCAGGCCGACGCTCCTAATATCTGCCTACTCTACACGCCAACGGACCCTAACAATCACAGCGCCACTGAGAAATGCCAGAAATACTGCACTGACATTGGAAAGGGCGGCAAGGATGTGAAATATACTGTTGCTTGTGTCCCCTCTAGCACAGATTATAAGCCTGTTCCTGGCGAGGGTAAGAGTTTTCTATTAATACTTGGGATGGAGATATGAACAACGAGCTTACTTAAATCTTTAGATGGGATGGAGGCCGTTGAAGGACACTGCGAATGTCATTAGGAGTAAAGGTACGGCATTTGCCTCTGGAGACATATTTACGTATCCTATTTGCTTCCTAAGGTATTACTTTTTGAGTCTCAGCAACGAGGGCCACGGATCGTAGAGTACAGAATAAAATTTTAATTGGAAGAGAACTAATAACTCTCAACTCCGTATCTTACGAAACAACAAATCCTAAGATATTCATTATACTTCATAAAATTCTTAGATACCACATTGAAGTTGCTCGCAGCGCATTTAGGTTTGCTTGTAACAGTGCATTGTTAATAAGTCTTACAGTCTTAAAAACGTAGCGATGGGTATTATTGACATGTGATTTAGCTCTATACCTGTACAAGATCTTAGTTGTAGATCTCTTTCTAGCCTCCGTGGAGAGCACGCTGTTGGTCCCTAAGCACTAGCCGCTAGCAGATCTACACGGCTTACATCGCCCTATGATTCTAAACCGCCTCTTTTGCTCTTATGATACTTGGCCCCAAATGAGAGTTCTAGGCTACCGAAGAGTCCACTATAATCTAAACATAGCAACAGCAGAACCACTCTATCCTCGGTATAAAAGAACCTCTCACTCACTCGGTAATGCCATACTAAACAACCATCTCAGCCATTCTCATTTCGCAAATCCTGTTCCACTCTTTCGTCTACTTCCACGTTTCCCCAACGCCACAGTACTAGTAATAATGAAGAGCTCTTTCGCCATTGTTCTTGTCGGAACCGCGCTTTTTACCACGGCTTTCGCCTATCCTGATGGAATTCGGCTCGTGCAACCCGACAACGACCCGCTTAAGGGAAAATGCATGGTGTTTGACCCACCAAAGCCGCATGATTTAGAGGCAAATCAATGCAAAGACTACTGTTCTGGCTCTCAATCTTATGGCTGCTCCAATAACAACTTGCAGTACCAGACGCAGAGTAAGAAAATTAAATATCCGCTGGATTTGAAGTGTGAACTTTGAGCTTACTGAGACATTCTAGATGGACAAAAGTATGCCATGTCTAACTGCTATTGCAATTAAAGCTGGCCGGCACCTTTCCAATTCTTCGAAGTATCCGAATACGCTCCTATAGCCTAATAGTATAATGGACACTTCGGAAGCTGGTGGAGAGATAGAATTTGGATTTTAGCATAAGCCTCAGCGGGTACCTGGCGTTTATACGAATTAAAAATGTAAATGTTTCACGAAAGGTTATAAACTTCGTTTATACCTTCCTCTATAAGCTACTAGCTATTCGTGTATTTTAATACATTGTGCGTCGCGGAGAGAAGAAAGTACTATTAAGTTAATTATAGGGATCGGATTTAGGAGCGGCCATATGATTAGAACAATTTCGCGATCTGAAGTATTAGATCAGTACCTTGTACTGGCGCCGTTTTTGTTCGGGGTGTGTGGGGTGATCCGAAACAGCCCCCGCGCTGCCGACTTAATATTTGACCCTTCTCTTTCTTATTCCCAACTAATTATCCTGGGAGGTATATAATAGGAAGCTTGTTTATAGAGATTCTACAAGAGTCTACAGTCGTCATGTAATGTGAGCTCTTACCATATACTTCCCCGCCCCAATTCTAATCTTTCAGCTGTTCTACACTTCGCAACTATCCGAAAGCTCGCAGATAGTTCTAGAAACATTCTCTTATCTTCCAGGTATGCACCCGTACCTCTGCTTAAAGGCGCATTATGCAAAGACACAAATGCAGGAGATGATCTGGTTAAGCGGGCGGTTTCAAAGAGGGCGAGTCAAACACCACTCCGCGGGGGGCCAACACAAAGACTTTCCGAAACAAGCAACTGCAAGCGTAGGCGAGACCAATCTATGGATTTCCAGTCTCCACCAGCAATCATAAGCAGCGACGCATTATTACGTCGAACGGAACTTATTGGTAATGCACATGCAGCCAAATTATTAATCACTGCTCAACGCGGAAACGACATGACTACATAAAGCCGCTGTTTTTCGCAAACAGAAAAGACGAATAGAATATCAATTGCAACCACAACGACAGTGGATCCAAGCGGCAGCAAACACGATCGCCAACGAAATGTCGTACCAAGGGCATTGCAACTGCGAAAGTATCAAAGTGACGCTTAAAGAACAACCGTCTGAATCTCTGCTCTGTCATTGGTAGTGTATTTCCTGATCATCTTCTGTCGCTTCGCTAACGCATACAGTCATAATTGTCGCCGCACCGGTGGACGCAAGTCATACCGTCTGCACTGAGATTTTGCTGGTGCGCATCACTAACTACAACCAGTTTTCTCGGTCAACTATGTCCTCGATGAGCCCGAGGCTGTCATTGACGATTCTAATTCTGCACTGAAGGTGTACCAAGACAAGAACACTGCAAGCGGAAACACCGTTCAAGTGAGTATTTAAGCTGCGAAAACACTTTAGATCAGCTATTGACGTTTTGTTATTCAGCGAGGATTTTGCAGTGGTTGTGGAAGGTATTTACATGTCCTGAATTCTTTAGATTATGGGTGAAAGCTAATTTTCGTCTCGTTCAAAGTCCCATTTTCACCAAAAGCCCGCAATTCCCAGGCAAGGTGTTGGTGAAGGCGAATGTGTTCGACATCACAGCAACGCCGACTACGGAGGTGTTTAGTGTGGGAAGAGAAACGTGGTTGAAGCCAGTGGGAAATGCTAAGCAGGAGTAGAGCACTCCGTGTATATAATAACAGCGGATGATCGCGATTTGGTTTGATCGAAAGCTTCAAGCCATTGAAACCAAGATTAGGTTGAGTATTACAAGTGATGAAACTGATGATACTAGTGCTCAAAGCCGGTTAGATCCAAAACGCCATGGTAAGCAAGTTTCAAAATAAAAATACCTCCCAATGAAAGAAAGCCACCTGGAAACACCGGATAGCCGGAAGGACAACAGCAGCAGTGATACATATCACGGGAATCACAAGGGTGATGTCATAGCTTCGTACGGCATAGGTCTACTTGTAGGCTGACTAGAGATCCCTGGCTATGCTGTACCTTGGATTAGTGGCTTGTTTGTGCAGGTTTAACCCCACCGCAGCTGCATGTAAGCTATGGCACGCCGGTACTTAACAGTATAAGATAACGACTTGAGAGCAAACCATACAATCGGCAAGGCCGACGATATCATAACGTTACCGATACCTCGGGAGACCAAATTCGCGCTATTTGCCAGCTGATGAGACATCTCTGAGGCGCAAGCCTTTTCAGTGCTTCGCTAGATGATGGTGACCAAAGTCGGGTGTTAGGAACAAGTAAACGAAAAATGTATAATGAACACAACGAAAGAGAATTATGCGTGCCTGTCCAAGCAACAAGTAGCGAAAACTCTAACTAATACCCCATATTATGCAACCCAGAACAACACCAGCACCAACACCCTGCTAATGCCCCACGACCTTACAAGCAATGATTTCCTCCCAAAACTTCTCTACAAAATGGCCGATCTCGGGATTGACATGATCAGCAACAACGAACATATCGAGGAGGCGTTCATAGAACTCTTTGGGCCTGGCACGTATCGACTCGGCACGGACAGCAAACAGGGCGCCCTCCGCAAACATGATCTGCGGCGGATGGGGGTAGCCAAAAACGCGGGCCCAGAACTGGCCGGGGCTGCAGTCGGCGGTGAGCTGCTCGACGCCGGTGACAGCCTGCTGCTTCATCCAGAAGATGCGGTCGGGGTCGTCGTGCCAGTCGGCGCGCTCCCAGCGCTGGAACGGGCGGACGGTGCCGAGCGCCTGCGAGCCGAACACCATCATCTCGCCGGTTTTGGTCGTCAGCGCGCGGTTCTTCATCGCGGTGATGCTCATGGTCGTGTGTTCGCGCATGCAGGCTGCCCCGTCTCGGCTGCCTTGTAGGAACAGCGTCACGGGTGCCAGCGTCTCGTACCGCGTTACGATGTGGTGGAGGAAGGTGTGGCTCTCGCGGCCGATGTTGGGGAGGTGGTGGATCTGGCGGAAGTGTTTTCCTTTAGGCAGGTTTCCTGCGTTGAGGACGTGTTAGATTGTGCATGGGGGGAGGGCTGTGCTTTGTGTGGTGTAAGATCGGTATGTACCTTTGGAGTAGATGATGACATCGGCGGCCTCGGGCTTCAGCCAGGAGAGGTCTTCGTTGTAGTGGGCCACGACAATGTCGACGCGATTGGCTGCTTCCGTGGCCGGCAAATTGGAATTCTTGATGGTGGCCATGGTTGGATCAAAGGTGGGTTCAAGGTGAGACTGTGACTGAACGAGTGATGCGACTCAAAGAGTGAAATAAGTTTTGAAAACGTGCTGGACCCGAGGTTATATATGCCTCTTGGGGCGGGTTGGTGTGCAGTCACTATTGAGCGGTGGCTGCAGCGACCTGAGCTGAAGGGAAGCACATGCTTTTCGAGGGGAAGGAAGGTATCATGACAGAGGCGCGGATATTGCAACCCCCTCCCGCCAATCTCGTAGAACAATTGGATAGGTTGAAGCTGCAAGTCAAGCTTGCGTTGGGTGATATCATTGTGGCTGTTTGCCTTCTAGATCGGTCGGGACCGACAAAGTCCAATTCGCTGCCCACCTTCTCAGTGCATCTGAGAGTTCGGGGTGCAACGTTGTGCCGCTTGACGTGACGAGATTCAAAAGCAAGGAAGCCAAGATCTATCGGCCGAGGCTCTGGTATGACTCTTTGTTTTGGCCATTTACTATTGCCATGTCGACAGCATTCTGAAGTGGAGAAGCTAGCACGAGAACCGAGAAGCTATTGTAAGAATAAGAGCAGTTCTACAGCACCACTTACTTATATATTGGCCAAGGGCGGAAAAGAGCTGCTGACAAACGCACATGGTTCAAGTGTAACAGTGTGTGGTTTGCCACAGTGTTTGAGATTTCTTCACCAGGGATATGCTATCACCAGAAGTCAAGTGTAGGAGATGCTTCCGATGAAGTTGCACAATGTAGTTCGCTCTGATAAGGCTGTACCAGCTTCGGGTAAGCCCACCCGCTGCCTCGTTTCCTTGGTGCAACATGGAGATAACCGAGCCGTTGCGCAGGTGTCTTGCTGCAGCTCAAAGACAGCCGGCACGTTCGCCTTATTGCGTCATTTCTACGAGTACATGTGCGGAAAATCGGCCCACAAATCTCAAGCCCACAAGGCTGAAGTCCATATTTAGTGCCAGATAAGCGCAGCGGTTAGATGCATTTCATTGCGCTCTCCACAACGTGTTGCAAACTCATTGACCGGAGCTCTTCTCCGCTACTACCTTTGTCTGAAACAGTGAGACCTGCATCAGGTAATGCCGCTACTAACCGAACTGATGTTAGTTGGATGGACGACTTTTAATCGCCGCTTACTATCACTGCAGCTATGTTGCGATATCACCGGCTAAATCACTGGCTAATGATAACGGACTTTATACTCTCCAGATACTGTAACCTGCTCATTACCTAGCGGCTTGGTTAATGCAGCTATTTTCCCGGAGCACAGGAAGGTGTCATCGATGATAAAATGAAGGTCGTTCCGTTGTGGGAGCGCATTACTTAATAGAAGCCGTATAACCGGATTGGACGTTGTGTGCGTGCTGAAACTATAGGCGGACATTGCCCGATGGAGATGGCCGTGACTTTGGGTGTTCAGCTTTCAAGTCGGAAATTTAGAGGATATAGGGAAGTGTACTTGACTGCGCATGGTGAAGGATTAGCCAATGCCTGTTTAGCGATCGGTGCGGGCTCAACAACCTAGGTGAAATTCGAAGTCTTACAAGTGAACAATGAGTAACGTCCTTGACCCATGAGCGAGATTGACTGCTTAGCGAGATAGCCAATTAGATACCCTTCTCGGGCTTCGTCGGGTGCTCTCTTGGCAGACGGGTTTGGTAGCGATTACCTGGGTCCTAGTTCTTGCAAACCTTATGTGCTTTAATTCTCGCATGTAAACTTCTATTATTTTGCTTAGATTCAATGTCTAACAGTGGATAGTAACTATGCCAAAATTGTATACATGTTAGTAGTTATTATGCTTGTAGAGTACATGTCATCTTTTTATTGAGAGCCTCTGATTGGCTATCTTGCTGAGCAATCAATCTCGTTTAACCGTCAGGTACGTTTAAAAGAAACGGCTCAAGTCTCTTGAGGACCTACCAAGTCAGCAGCCATCCAAGCAATCGGCACTTCTCTTAAACGCTACACTCAGCAGCTTCAACCCCCAAATCAAGCACATTAGAAAGTATGGCCATAACAATGGTATTAACAATACGAGTGTCCTGTCTAAATCTATTACGTAAATCTGCACAGCCATCATCTACCCTCATCTAAACCTTCCTCAACAAGAAACGACCACCAAACCATTCCGTCATGATTAGAAATTAACATTACGAGCTACCCTCATTCTCGAGCTCCTGGAGCATGACATCAGCCGCCTTCTCAGCAACCATGTAAGTGGAAACAGCCGTGAAAGTGCCGGGGATGCGGGGGTAGACCGACGCGTCGACGACACGCAGGCCCTTGACGCCGCGCACGCGGAAGCTCGAGTCCAGGACGGCCATGTCGTCGTCGTCGGCGCCAATGGGGCACGTCGACGAGCAGTGGTGGCCCCACGCGTTGTTCATGACGTAGTCGTCAATCTGCTCCTTGGTCTGGACGTCGGGGCCGGGCAGGACCTCGGTGACGTTAACGAGCTGGCGGTCGAAGGCGTCGCGGGCCAGGTTAATGGCCTCGTACATGGTCTGCAGGTCCTGCTTGTAGTCGCCGCTGCCCGTGTCGAAGTAGTTGTACACAATGTCGGGCATATCGAGCGGGTCAGCGGAGGCGAGGGTGACGCTACCGGCCGTGTTGCGGGGGTGCGCCTTCAGGATGGCCCAGCTGAACCAGTCGTGCTCGACCGTGGCGTTGTAGCTGTAGTGAGGGAAGTAGCCGCGGAAGTTGACCGGGCCGCCGAAGACGAACGAGTCGAAGTTGTTGTCGGCGTTGACGCTGCTCTTGTAGAACATGGTCGCTGCAAGACCACTGGAAGAGTAGATGCCGCGGTTGCCAAGAATGTCGTTCTCCCAGCGGTCAACACACGGGTCCTCGTCGGTGTCGAGGCTGAAGGTGCAACCGTCGAAAGCAGCAAAGTCGTGGGGAGTGCGGGCCTGGACGGAGATTTCGTAGTGGTCCTGAAGGTTGGTGCCGACACCGGGAAGATCCTTGATCACAGAGATGTTGAAACGCTCAAGCTCCTCGGCCGGGCCAACACCGCTGAGCTTGAGGAGCTGCGGGGAGTTGTAAGTGCCACCGGCGACGATGACCTCGCGAGAAGCCAAAGCGCTGCCTGGAGTACCCTTCTCGGAGTTCTTGGACAGAGGGCTGGCGCGGTAGAGGTGCTTGCCGTCGAGGAACTCGACACCGTTGGCAGTGGGCGGGTTAGTAGACTCATCGAAAGTGACCTTGGTGACGTGGCAGTTCATGCGGAGATCGAGCGGGTACTTCTTGGAGCCGTCGAGGTTCTTAGCACCCTCCACGGCGAGGATGAACTCGCGGGCACCGTTACGCTTGTGGTCATCAGTGGACAGAGGAATCTGGTAGAAGCCGGGCTTGGTGTCGCGCTCCTTGGTGTCGGCGTTGGCATCGCCGGCAAGCAAAGAGCCCACGTTGAAGAGAGCGTTGGTCTCGTTGCCAAGAGCGTTGGCACCACCGAGAAGCAGTTCAAGGAGCATGGGGTCCTCGAGGACAATGCTGAGAGGGGCCGTCTCCGTGCCGAGCCAGCCGTCGTAACCGTGGCCCTCGGCGCCGGGGAGAAGGTACTGGTTCTTCTCCATCTTCTGGTAGTACTTGCGCATCTTGTCGGCAGACCACGATCCATCGCCAGTGAGAGTGGCAATGTAGTCGAAATCGGACTGATCGGGGTAGACGGCGATCAAGGCATTGTGGGCCGTGCAACCACCCAGAGTACCCGTGCGGGGGTAGAGCATACCCTTGATCTCAGAGCCCTCGGGAGGGTCCAGACCAACGTACTCGCCACCGTCGGGAGTGGTGTAGGCGAGCTTGAAGTCCTTCTTCTGCCTCTCATCGTCGGCGTAGTGCCTGACGAAAAAGTTCCAGGCCATATGCTCGTCCTCGGAAGACTTGGCCGAGTAGGCGGGGATGGTGTAGTTCTGGTTGGTGCCCTGGTCGTCACCAGCCTCTATGAGCAGGGTCTTGTGGCCAGCGAGAGCGAGACGGGCGGCGAGGGGACCGCCACCGGCGCCGGAACCGACAACGACATATTCGTAGCCGGTGAGTTTGACGGCCTGAGTGAGGGCGGCCGACGAGGCGATGAGGCTGAGGAGCCTGGGGAAAAGCATATTGGAAAGAGTGTATGCGAAGGAGGGACTGAGGGAGTGATTGAGTCAAGGAGAGACTGAGAGCGACCCTGGCCTTGATTGATTCAGAGGGACGAGGCCGCGGTTTAAAAAGTCATGGAGCAGGAGAGCCCATCACAGTTGATAGTCCGGCAAATGCCTGGATTCTCTTGATGTTTCCCTTGGCAGCCTGGTGGAGAGTGGAGTATGGCCGTATAGTCAGTGGCGCGGGCCTGGTGCTAGGACTGAACGGTCAGCCCCTATCCGGCGGGTTCTGCCAGGCACGAACTTGGGACCCTGGAACCCTGGAAGAACTGGTGAAGAAAGGCGAGAGATCGACATTCTTGGAGTGGAGGGGGTGTTTGGTGGACAGTGGGAGGTGGAGTTGGTGGAGTCGAGGCGAGCGGGAGATTAAGGTTGGACGCGTCCCTAACGTGCGCGCGACCCCGGTGCCCGAGCCCCGGAAGCGGATCAACGCCCGCCGTCCCGCGTGGAAGCTTCCGGTAGTGCCGACGCCCACACGCCCGTTCACAACGTCGCTCCAATTCCTCTTTTGTCGATTTTTTCTCCGTCACTTCGTCAATCCCATTTTCCTCCTTCCCACCGCCTGCCCTCTGCGGACAAACGAACCGAGCGGACGCGTTGGTGCCGGGAGTGCGCGCTCAACGGCGGCTTCACTCTTCACCGTCTCTCGGCCCGTCCTCCCACGTCTTCGACACCGCATGCAGCGGTAATTGAGATCGATCCGCCTAGCGGATCTGCCGGATCGAAGGAACATATTGCACAACAGTGCGCACATAAGCCTTAACACCAGATCATATTCAAGACGTCGTGGAGTAGTTTCTCGCATCCATCGCGACTCGATATGGCCCAGCATCGGCTTCCAACGACGTCGACATCGCTCCCCAATGCCAAACTGCGCATTTGATAGGCACCGTCGTCATGCGGTGTGCGGATTATCGCGTTCGGAAAAGAACTCGGCGTCTGTGTCCCGTTCGCTGAGTCGTGACCCGATTACCCAGCATCGTACCTCCACAAGCTCGGATGGCGTTCGAGTCTGTGGTGTTGATATCCCTTATCTCCATGGTGCTTTGTCCCTGCTCCCTTGGTGACGGGTTTATCCAATATCCGTTCTTACTCCACATTGCTGCAATGAGTAGGCCAAAGCACTGCCAAAGAAAGGGAAGGGGCTGCCGCTTTTGGCTTGGTAGCTTGGCCTGACTCGAGTACCGCCGAACATGCTAGCTCCGCGGACATTATTCCCAGAGACGTTTTGCTTCTTCCGAGTTGTTCATGCGGGCCCCTTTACACGAATGAGGTAACTGTGGAGCAGTTTTGTAGGCTTCAGATGCCTAGGACATGCAAGGTAACGCAAGGTCGAGTGACAGAGTGCTCAGTCAATGGCTGCTAACAAGAAGGAAAGGAAGACGGGAAAGGAAGTGACCGAAGAATCCGGAACGCAAGACATCTGTGAAGCAAAATTGCAGATGCTGACGACGGTCGGAGGCCTGACATTCTAGACTTACCATCAAGCAGTCGGACCTACAAATTTCGAAATTGGTTTGTCAAGGTGGTTGAAGCTTGTTGAGATGAGATTCTCTAGAACGCAAAGACATTGAGTTCTATCAAAGGAGGAAGACTTTGACGTAACAGTGAGGTCGCTATTCATTCACGATAGCGGGAACGTTCAGCTATAGATGCTATAAGGCTGTAGAGAGCTGAATCAACATTTACGCTCTATAAATAGGGCGAGCCAATCTGCAAAAGGGCAAGGATTCTGACGTGTGGCACGAAGAGACATGGTTCCGTGAACCGGGGTAACTCACAGGTGACGTGAATGGCTTGCCATGCGATTCAGTCAGATATGTAGCTAATACTTAAAGCTCTGCTTCTCTGCAACTTCGGACCGCAAAAGTACAACAGACGTATCCACTGTCCAGCAGTTATTAAGAACCTTTTATCAATTTGGACGCCTTTCAGTTCCAAACGCTAGACATGTACAAACTCGTGACCATCTAGATCATTTCCATAAAGCGAAACTGCCCGATCAACTCGTCCTCTGCAGAAGCGCGTGGTGCCTCTATTTCAATGAAGCCAGCCCAGATCCGTGGACCGCTCAAGTACGAGAGCTGTCATCATCAATCTCGTCTTCCTTGTCGTCTTCCTCCTTCTTCTTACTCTTATTCCTCTTCTTCTCAGACTTCCATGAATTCTTTACATCCAAGATAATCTTGTCCACTTCCTCTCCGGTTCCTTGCGATCTAAACTTATCCTGTAAGTAGTGATGGACGATCGAGCGCAACCAATGGTCCGTTCCCCTTTTTCGTATGAGATCATTTGCAACGGCCCTATCGAGTACGTTTGTCTCGTCCTCCAATGGAACCAACTCATATAAGTTTTTGAGGCTTTTCGTGTACTCGTCACGACGATGATCTAAGCTCTTGAGTTGTATTTCCCGGATGATATCGATGGGAAGATGAAAACCGATAGGGGGGGCAATCCCGTCATGATCCAGCGGCCTCTGTTACGAATCTTTCAGCAAGAGACAAATGAAACGCATATGCGGAGCGTACGTGAACAGCATAGGGCGTTTTCCCTGCGAACATAGTGGACCTGTAAAGGCGTCGCACCTGGAAATAGCCATTGTTTATTTTGGGTATGTAAATGTACCCTTCAGGAGGTTCCTTGCTAAAAACATGGACCTGGAGAGGGATGGTTTTCCATGTCAACAAAACCCAGGACTTGACGGAATTGGCGCTGATACCTCTTTGCTTGGCTCATAACAAGACCCCCTTATCCTTATCCTCTCCTTATCCTCTGCCTCCTTATCCATCCTCTTCTGCTCTCTCTTTGCCTTCCTTAGGTTCCTGCCCAGCTCTTTTATCACTACCTGCACCTTCCGCTCAGCATCCTTCTTCTTCTTCCAGTCCTCCGTCCACGGTCTTAGACTCTGATCTAAATCTTCTCGGTCTTTCGGGGCTGTTTCTTCGCCTGCATCTTCGACATGGACAGCTCGCTCTGTCGGGGCTGCTTGTTCGCCTGCATCTTCGACATGGACTGCCCGTCTTTGGGCAAAGGGGATTGAGATGGTGCACCGCAATTGACAGGGCCTCAGGCAAGGGCTCGTCCAAGCAAGAAGCCTAGACGCCATCATTGAGGAGGAAGCTTTCGTGAATCTTATGCGGCGCGGTGCAAAAAAGCCGAAACATGCGGTTGTCGCACAAGGCCGGGGGATCGCCAAGAAAGAAGCTATGGCTCGCTTACATAAGTACCCACGCCGCTACTTTAGCCGAGGGCCCGCCGCCCGGTACCCGGCTCTCCTCACGCAACATTTTTCTGCCCAGTCCCACCGCCGAGTGTCGCGTTCATTTGCTGGGTTGCCTGGCGTCCTGGCGTCGACCGTGACGTTCCAACTCCATCTCATCCCCGGCCATGCAGGGTCTCAAGAGAGCAGTTTCACCAGGCCAACCGCCTGACCCCAAGCGGGCCGCGGCCGTCACAAGGATACCCAAATCAATCAACGACTTGCCCGAGGAATTGCTCGATCAAATCTTCTCTTATCAGGCTGAAGACACAACTACATACCCATACCATGGCTGGAGGTGTCCATCCCGCGACAAAACAAACAAAAAGGCGCTGAAGAGCCTCTGTCAAGTTTCCAGAAAGATACGCCGGATAGCACAGCCGTTGCTATTCAACATGTTCGTCATCCAACACGGAACGAGCCAGGAGGATCTCCGCACGGTTGCGGCCCGGCCAGACCTTGCGGCCAAAATCGAGCAGCTCTTCTTCGGGGTTGATTCTGTGGCCTCCTACGTGATTGGCAACGATACCGTTTTTGATGAGACGGATCCCCTCCTCTTGGCTGCGAAGCAGGTGGATTTTGATGACCAAGAATGTTTTATCCGGGCCATCGGTAGACGGGATCCATGGGCGGAGATGGCACTGCTTGTGACTTTGACGCCCGGCCTACAAAAGCTTTGCATCAAAAGGCATGAGAACTGGTTAGTGCGGAATTCCTGGTTTTCCTTAACGTTGGAACGTGCTTCGAAATCGCCAGAGTCGACGCCCGGATCGCCGTTTTCAAAAGTTCGCCATCTTTGTTATAGATATGATGGACATAGCGAACCAGTGGCTGGCTTACCGTATAACCTCAACATAGCGTTTCCCAGCCTGCAGTCCTTAGAGTTAATTGCGGCTCACCGAGTTGAATTTAGGCAATGGCCAAAAAAGTCTTCGGACATTTCATCAATTTCCATAGTATTATCGGATTTGGACCAAAAGGTGGTCGGTAACATAATTTGCGGCTGCAAAGCCCTCAAAGAGTTCCGGTATTGCGAGAGAATATATACGGACATCAGTGTGCTCAAACTCCTGGATTACTTGCGCTCCCAGAGCAATTCGATCGAAGTGCTGGAATTCCAAGTTGTGGAACAGTATGACGAAATGAAGGGAGCTGGAAGTATTCCAGTAGGTTCACTCCAGCATTTCAGTCAACTCAAGCTACTGGAGATTACAGATAATCTACTCATAGGCAGACAAGTCCCTGGAGTAGCACCGGTCAAATTCGTCGATATCCTTCCGCATTCTTTCGAGCATCTAGTGATAATTCAAGCAGTAAACTTTCTAGAGCTAACCCTTTCTCTACTCAAAGACCTCGCCACTTCTGGTATAGAACGCTTTCCAGCTTTTCGAAAGGTCCTAGTTGCTCCTTGCACGGGTCTTCTGGAACCCAATTGTACTATAAATTCGTCTGTGGAGGCTGTCCAGGCGTCTATCGAAGAGATGCGCTCTTTGTCAGCTCAAAGAAACATCGATTTCGAAGTCCTCCTAATAGACACGGCAAAGTTGGCACCCAAAGTCAATCATAATGAAGAGTCGAACCGATCAACTGATAGTTAGTCTGCTTCAATTGTATTTTTTTTTTTTTTTTTTTTTTTTTTTTTTTTTGCTTGTATTGCTGTGAACTCGGTGGTACTATAATGCTAACCATATAATGTCTTTGATGCCCATTCCTAGACAATCTAAGCAACATCAATCGCAGGACGAATCTCATGAAGAAATCCAACCGTGTCAATTTCATTTGACAAGCTTCCCACGACCATGAACATTCCTCTGCCGCCAACACGAGGCCGCCCTTGCAATACTCGCACAGCCAGTCGCCGTCCGCGCAAAGCATTGGGCGCGACAAGTCGGCAAAAACAGGGATGCCTCCCCCCGACGCATGAGCTGCATACACGACCAGTCGACCGATCTCCTGCACCAGTAGTTAACTATTGACGCCGACAAGGGCAGCAGGCAACGATGCCTTGCTGGCCAACCAGCAGCGCGGCCCCTCGCAAAGCCCAGATGCGCTTAACCCGCTACAGTTACGCTGCGCTGCACATGAGGCTTGTCAGGGAGCGGATTGCCCTCCGAGGCCCGGCCTGGAGCGCACTGCTGCCTGCAAATGGGCACCTATGTACGCACGCTGCCGTACCTAACCCTCGCAAGCGCTTGCGCGTTTCGGGATCGAGTTTTTGCGCTGGCGCTTGACGTCTCGGATGGTTTTTTGCGCCAGTATGCTTGGCTATAGTTGCGGTGGTTCGATATATTCACGTGGGAGCGTCGTCTTTTTATATCTCGCAGAAAGAAACTTCTCTGTTTGTAAGGTTTCTTCTTTGCTTTGCTTGTTCACATGATGTTTGCAGGCGCTTTTTTCTTGTTGTGCTTGGTGGTGATGGGCGGTGTGGCCGCTCTTCCCAAAGCCCCAGATACTGCAGCACTGCTCAGCAAGCCGTCGGCCGATCTTGATGTTGCGGCGAGCCAGGTCGAGGCTTTGGCGAAGAATGCTCACGAGGCGGCTTTTGAGCAGTTGGAAGAATCGGGGCCGTTTCGTGCGGACACTTGCACGAAGGATAATGTTTCAGTTCGGAGAGAATGGTAAGCAAACTTGAAAATTGCACTCCTAATATCTTAACTCCAGAAGCCTCTGACTGAAACTAGGGGTGTTTTAAAAGACGAAGAAAAAAAAGAGTACATCAACGCTGTGCTCTGCCTCCAACGAAAGCCGGCAAACACGCCGCAAGCCCTTGCGCCGGGGGCAAAGACACGCTATGACGACTTTGTCGCCGTCCACATCAACCAAACCATGACTATTCATGAAACTGTAAGCTCAATTACATGTGTTTCGATGAACCTCAGACCTAACCAGAACAGGGAACGTTTCTCTCATGGCACAGATGGTTCACCTGGGCATACGAGCAAGCCCTGCGCAATGAATGCGGCTACACGGGAACCCAACCGTAAGCAACCAGTCGACGCGCACCAACCGCAAGAAACAAGCTCTAACCACCCCCTCCCCAACCAGGTACTGGGACTGGAGCCAAACAGCGCGAACCGGCTTCGCCGCCTCCCCCATATTTGACGGTAGCGCGGTGTCCCTGTCCGGCAACGGCGCACCCGTCCCCAACCAAGGGGAAGTGCTAGTCGGAGGGCCCGACACGACAGGGCTCGCACCGATCCGCCTCCCACCCGGCAGCGGAGGCGGCTGCGTGTACGCCGGCCCCTTCAGCAACATGAGCGTCAACCTCGGGCCCGCACTGCTGTTCCTACCGAACGGAAGCCACGTCTCGGCTTCCAACCCACTGGACTACAACGCGCGGTGCCTGCGACGGGACCTCACAGACGCAGTCTTGCGTGCAAACGCCAACGCCTCGTCCATCGCCACGCTCGTACTGGACTCCGGCGACATCCACAGCTTCCAGACCGCGATGCAGGGCGCGCCGGGGGCGAGCCTGGGCGTGCACGGCGGCGCGCACTACGCGCTGGGCGGCGATCCGGGGCGGGATTTTTTCGTGTCGCCCGGGGATCCGGCGTTCTTCTTGCATCATGCGATGGTGGATCGCGTGTGGTGGGTGTGGCAGATGCGGGGGCAGGGGGTGCGGCTGCCGCAGGTGGCGCAGACGGGGACGTTTTTGGATGTGCCCAAGTCGCGGAATACGTCGTTGGGGGATGCGGTCGATTTGGGGTTTGCGCTGGGGAGTATGGGGCTGCGAGAGCAGCTGATGAGGGTAGGGGATTTGGTGAGTACGGTTGGGGGTCCGTTTTGCTATGTTTATGAGTGATGTTGGGGGGAGAGTTGATGGGTGGGGGTTTGCTTTGAGGGGGTTGTGGGAAAGGGGAGGTTTACTGAGATGTTTTATTTTATAATGGGTATTCAATAATAAGCAGCAGTCAACAGCGAATACCCGAAACCACTCGCGAGATGTAGTTCCTTTCCCGCTTCATTCGATCGTTTCCATAGAGCTCCTAGTCGACATCATTATCATTTAGCTCAGGGACAACACCTGGTTGCTGTTCGAGTTACCTTTCTCTGACAAGTTTCGCCGTCTTTCTCAAAGCGTCCTACGCGGCGAACCCTCCTTGTACTCTTTCTCTAATTCAAAACGGGCGACTTTTGTTTGCTTGCTTGCATCATATCACGCCGGGACCATCACTTCAATAAAGCAGTCTGTCATATACCGTACTGTCTGTCCAACTAGAAAGGGCAAAAAAGTGAAGTCGCTACTTTACAGCAAGGCAGAAGGCAGAAGGCCGACAAAGGAAACTACGCGTGTCCAACCGACGCAAAGACACCCGCGTCTCCATCCCGTGCGTAAGCAAAGCCTTCTCAAAAGACTTTCCAACCCCGCAGCCGAACCAGCCTTGTATTATCACAAAAAGGCACCCAAAGACCGCTCGCACTGGCACCACAGTCCAGACCAGACTCGTACCCAAGTTGGCGGCGCATCCAAAGGATCAAACACCCACCGCACGTCCGCCTAACCCTCTTGGTCCAGCTGCCTCTCCAAACTCCCCAACAAATCCAGCTCCACCTCGCTCGCTTTGTCGTCCTGCTGCGCCAGCGGCGGGTTCGGCTCCAAGTCCTCCTTTTCCAGCGACTCCTTGGGCCCGTCCTTCGCGAGCGGCAGCTCCGGCGAGCTCGACCGGTCGCGCTTCGCCGGCACAACCGACGCCGGCTGCGGGTTGCTCAGCGACGTGGCCGGCCCCTCGGGCACCTCGGGCGCGGTCTCGGGCGGTGCCGTCGCGGTCTCGGTTTGCGCGGCGGCGGGGGCGTCGCCTTCTTGTGGCGGGGCGGTGGGGTCCTGCGATGTGGTGCGGTCGGGCAGGGGAGTTGGTGTGGCGGACGTCGCGCCCGCCGGTTCTGTCTTTGGTTCTGGCACGTCCTCAGGCGGCGGGGAGAGCTCGTCGTTGTCGCGGTCTTCGTCGTCGTCGTCACCGTCATCGCCGTCTTCCCCTTCTTCCGTCTCTTCGCCAGCATCTGCCATCGGAGTATCACCCGTGACCGGCGTACCCTCGATCTTGATGGGCGGATCGCCTGACTGTGTGGCGCCTTCCTGGCCAGACTCTCCATTGGCCGCGCCCTCGGCGCCGGGCTCGAACATGACCTTCTTCCTACCACGGCCGGGGCCCCTCTTCGGCTTTCTGCGTGGAGGCGGAGGCCTTCTCCTTGGGGGCGTTTGCTGGAGCAAGTCGCTGGCGACAACCACGCCCTGAGCGTTGACGACACCCAGACCCTCCACGACGGTGCCTGGCGTGGCCTCTGCCGGTGCAGCTTCCGCCATGGCCGCATCTTCTTCCACGACCTCGCCCTCTATGCTCTGACCCTCGGGCACCAACACCTTGAGGATCTGCACATTGCCGTCCGCATCTGCCCGTTTGACCTTGGTCTCCCTCACTGGTCCGGTGTGAGCGAGCGTGCCATTGGTGCCGATGATGCTGGAATACTGCGACGGCAAGCCTTTTCTGCGCTTGGCAAGATACTCTGGCTCCGGCTCCTCAAGATTTCGAGGGACTTGCGACCACTTCCGGGCCACAAATCCACGGTGTTGCTCTTTCGCCTCTTCGTCTTCTTCGCCCGGCTCCTTCTCCTCTTCCAGCGGCGGCGTCGGTGGTCTGTAGAGCCTTCCCGCTCGCGCAGCGCGAAGTAGCTGCTGACTGTGCTCGGGAAGTAGCTGTGAATCGCGCGGCATTGGCGGCTCGGGCCATGCATCCTTGGGCAAGGCCGGTTGAGCCTGGGGCACCGGGCCGATAACTGTGTCCGTCTGACGCCATTGCCGGACGGGCAGGCCCTCGAATACGTCGTGGTCGATCTGTCCACGGCCGGACCTGTTCGAGCGCCCGCTTGGACGAAACTAGGGAAGTACATACGTCAGCAACATATATCGCACCTCTGGGTGAATCGGATTCTGCCAAGCTTGGAAGACAACCATGGGGCTTCGGTCAGGCGCCGGAGTCTCGGTTGGCCTTCTCAGGTTCTCTCTGGCAGCGATTCTTCTCAGCTTCGGGACAGGTCTCTCCGCGGCAGTGTCCATGCTTTCTGGCGTGTCCGGTTCCCAAGGAACGTTCACTGTCGAGGGAGTGGAATACACGGCGGATCCATAATGCATGCCGTACGCGGGAGGAGTGCGCGTAGCGTGGCGGTGGTATATTTCTGATTCCGGTAAGAGTGACGGGTAGCCTCTGACTGGAGTGTACACGTCGTTGAAGTAATCCATGTCTGCTGCCGGTGATGGAGAGGGATAGTAGCCGTAACGACCTGGAAATCCCCACGGAACCATCTGGCCTGCAGTGTCTCCGTGGAAACGCAGAGGGTAAGGCAAGCCGTCATGGGTTAGAGACGGTCTGCGGCTGCTGGGATAGTGGTGCTGAGAAAGGCTTCGTGGGTGGAGAAACGCAACAGTGGTCTGGGCACTGTCTTGTCGCTCATGTAGCAGCAGTGAAGGTTCGTTGAGGCCGTGACTGTAGCGCCGCGGCATGTCCGATGGAGACTCAGACTCCTGGATGCGCACAGACGTCTCTCCAGACACGGTGAGTTGCGTCAAAAGTGCAGAAGTTCCGACATTGGTCGGACCCACGGTAGAACCAGACGGATGCGGGTAAATCGAGCCAGGGTTTCCATCTGATGCTTGGGACAAAGGTGGTAGTTCGCGAGACTCGACGGGAAAGGTCCAGGCGTTGGGGTAATCCATCGTTGCGAGTGGCCAAGGTGCGAGACAAAGACGGGCTTGTCAAGCGAGACAGTGACGTGAGAAGTTAAGATCAAGCGATTGAAAGTAAGGCAGCCGTAAGATGTTCCCAGAGTGCTTCAATACTACCGGCGTAGTCATCTTGTTCCCCAAGTCCGGGTTGAAGTGAAGTGAGGTGAGGGTAAGGGTGCATGAGAAGGGAAGGAAAGAAGAGAAGGCATATCTTACCGGAGCCATTGATGAGCGCGCGGCTCGCGACTGTTAAGGTGCCAGGGTCGAAGCAGGGCGACAAGTGGAAGGCGGTATGGTGGAGGGTGGTGGTTGCGGTTGCAGGCGTCAGGTGTCGGGTCGCGTCTGGGGAAAGTCGCGATTGCGATCTCAGCTGGAACGGGGGGCCGTGCACAAACACCCGCGGTTCAACCGGCCAGCTTGTTTTCCATCATGGCGGCGCAGGTGGATCGTAAGTGGGCTGGATGCCATTTCCTTGCACCTGATCAAAATGTACATAAAACGCGACAGAAACAATCAACAGACTTCTCATGGGATTACGCGCTTTGATGCAGGCGCTGTCTGTCTGATTGGATATGATACAATAACAGTCCGATGGAGAGATGAAACCCATGCTCCGACAAAGTGCCCCGATTGCCCTAAAATCACTGAAAACCATCTATTGCGCGGCCCGCGGCTTAATCCCAGCTGTAGGAACGTCAGCATGCAGTGTCTCAAGCCCGCGAAGACGAGAAACTTACCCAGTGTCCTTCTGTCTAACAACCCCGCCTTCGTTGCCCGTCTGCTTGCCCGTCTTGCCGCCCTCTACCACTAACCGGTCGAGCTGGAAGAACTGGCTGACGACGGTTTGCCTCTGTGAATAGCGTTAGCCCGATGTTCTCTTGTCGCGCGTCGGCCTGTAGCTGCTCCCCCATCTCGCGTCCCGCACTGGTGCATAGAACAATCTCTACGAGTGCTAATGCGTCCGACTTAGAACTGAGTCTTTCGGGGGCACAGCGTCAGGAACCCTGTCCGCACCGGGCGCTACTCCGCCTCCCACCCAAGACCAAGCGACAAGCGGAAAGACCCACCTTCAAGACCTGCAGCTCCTTCTGTCCCTTCTGTATCGCCTCCTGGATCGCGTGCTCATCGTTCAAGTGCTGGTTGTCACGGAAAGCGTCCTTGGTCCGGCGCAAGGCGTACTCGCGGAAGTTGTATGCGGCGAACTGGCGGCTTTGGCGGAGGAGCGAGCGGTACTGAAGGATGAGGGTCAGCTCCACGATCATTGGCATAAAGAAAAGACAGTGTTGATGCGGAGGAAGACAAGAGAGACGCTGTGCGCTTCGACGGCTCTTGCGCCTCGACATGGAAGTCTCGCGCCGGGGAACGGTGGAGGCGATGGAAATGAATGCGCGATGCGGGCGACAGAATGAGAGACCTACCAGTGACCGCGCCTGGAGCGCAGAGCTATCTGCGACTGCTGCCATGGCGAAATGTAAGTCGTCAGGAGGAGATGTCAAGGCGGAGAGGTGCTGTAGTGATTTGCTTCGTCTATGTCATCAAAAGACCGAGAGGCCGATGCAAATGGCAGAAAACGGTGCCGGACATAGCGGAGATAACCAATCAGCGACATCACGGACCGGCGGAGAAGATGTTTGATACTCAAATCGAAACCGCGGTACTTGACGTGTCTCATCGCGCTGGAAAAGTCGGAACCCTAATTCACTTGCCATCTGGATGAACCACTCTTAAAACCGTTGGAAGAGTCCCATCTTGCCATCTTCATTAAACCTCAAGAAGCCATGCAACCTCACTGCTTGTACTTTCAGTGAATCCGTCCGACTTCCTCGACGTGCAGATGAGACGCAGGTCCTGGCATCCCCCTAAAGTAATCTGTAGCGTTATCGAGGAAAAAGCTTTCAGGGAGTAGGACTTGATCTCCATGGCACCGTCGATTGTGTCCGCAGGTAGTGTCGGCGGTTGTGTCGTCCTGTCACCACTCGCAAGTTCGGAGGTGCACAGAGCGGACAGTCAGTGGATAATTACTACAGTCACAGGAGGAGATGTTGTTATTCATCTCCCCGCAATGAGGCGTGCTCCGTAAGAGCAAAGCACGTCGAGTCACTACGAATACAACCATTAACCAACATAATAGGAGCATGTAGATATGCTTGCGGTGCTTTCAGAACGATCCCCACAGGTCACTTCGTGGGTAGATTCGGAGGCTGCGCTTGTGGGTGGATGTGTTCCTCACGAGGGACATGTAGAGTATAACGACGTCTGCCCCTCCGACCGTTGTGCACTCCACGGCGGGATCCAAGCTCGGGCGGAGCGGAAGGCTTGGCATGAGAGCACGGGGGATTCACATGTTTCCTTCGGCTAGCCCTGGACATATTACATGGAACGGGCGACAGATGAGCGACTTATATTGCCAATGCAGCCATTGGAGCTTTTTACGGGCTAAGCTATGCAGCCTTCATGGTAATTGAGGCTTTATCGCTCCTGCGCTGGCTCGTATACGCGTCTACGCGAGCTTCTGGGTAATTGGAAGACATCATTCTACCATGCCACGGGCAGTAGCGCGACGTATGTATGTGCAATGGAATGTTGAGAAGCAATTCCTCCCTCGTGAGCTGTCGCGAGGCACAATGGGTGAATGGGTAGGTAGGTAGCATGGGCCGTCCCGCAGGCCGTCCAGCAGCGTTGTAGAAGCACTTTTTTTATTCTACACCACAATTCAGGGTCTCCGTTTGCGCTGAATCCTAGCGGGATCCTCTCTCAGCGCACATTGAGGTCCAGGCCTTGGTGCTTGAGCCGGGAGCTGAGGACACATTGCAAGGGTGATCGGAGTGATTTGCCCTGCGCTAGTCTCCTTTAGCCCCGCTCCCCTGGCTGAGAGCAACGCGCGATCCTCATCGGCGACACGAATCACCCATCACCTTGGGCCAAGTGTCTACTTCGCCTTTTCTTGTCTTTCCTTGATCCCCTTCAGCTTTAATTGACTCGGCTTCAACCTCACGGCGTGAAGCTCGCGTCCAGCTCTGCTGCCAAGCCCGGACCCGTAGCATGCCCGTTAGTGCCACTAGGCCCAGCTTCGAGCTCTGAGCACCCAAGACCACAACATCCTTCAACTGCCATCATGGCCTCAGAAAAGGCCTACCTCCGCCAGGACTCGGCGCCTGGTGCTCCCAGAGCGAAGTCTCCCGGACGCAGCTCCAAGTCCATTGCCAAGGCCCGCGACTACACCTCCGACGGCGTCAAGGACAATGATATTCTCAAGCTCCCCGGACGCGATTGGAGGCTCCTCGGCCTCCTCACCGTCGTTGCGGCCGTCGTGAGGCTCTTCCGCATCTACCAACCCAGCAGCGTCGTTTTCGACGAGGTCCAGTGAGTTCAGCCTCGGCACCACCGGCTCGCGCAAACAGCTACTAACAAGGCCTCGCAGCTTCGGTGGTTTCGCTTCCAAGTATATCAAGGGCCGGTTCTTCATGGACGTCCATCCTCCTCTCGCGAAGCTCCTCATAACTTTGGCTGGTTGGTTGGCTGGATTCGACGGCAACTTCGAATTCAAGAACATTGGCGATGACTACCTCGAGGCCAACGTCCCATATGTGGCCATGCGTCTCCTCCCCGCCGTTTTGGGAGTGCTGACCATTCCCACCATGTTCTTGACTCTCAAGGCGTACGGCTGCAAGACCAACATTGCGGCTCTGGGTGCCGGACTTGTCATCTTTGGTGGGTGCGCCGATGCGCCAATGGATTGCATATGCTAACAGATCTCAGAAAACGGTCTTCTCACCCAGTCCCGTCTGATTCTCCTCGACTCTCCTCTCGTCATCTGCACCGCTTTCACCGCCCTTGCCTGGACTTGCTTCACGAACCAGCACGAGCAAGGCCCCTCCAAGGCTTTCACGCCAAGCTGGTGGACCTGGCTCTCTCTTTCCGGCCTTGGACTTGGTGCCACTGCCAGCGTCAAGTGGGTCGGCTTGTTCACAATTGCTTGGGTGGGCAGCTTGACGATTCTTCAATTGTGGGTTCTTCTGGGAGACAACAAGAACGTCACGCCCCGCCTGTGGTTCAAGCACTTCTTCGCGCGCGTTTTCTGCTTGATTGTCATCCCCATCACCTTCTACATGGGCATGTTCGCCATTCACTTTATCTGCTTGGTCAACCCCGGCGACGGCGATGGCTTCATGTCCGCCGAGTTCCAGTCGACTCTGAACAACAAGGGCATGCAGTCGGTTGCGGCTGATGTTGTCTTTGGCAGCCGTGTGACTATCCGTCACTGGAACACCCAGGGCGGTTACCTCCACTCCCACGGTCACATGTACCCGACTGGAAGCAATCAGCAACAGATCACCCTCTACCCCCACAAGGACGAAAACAACGTCTTCCTCGTTGAGAACTCGACCCAGCCTGTTACCGCCGAAAACGTCACCATCCCCGGTCCTACGGCCTGGGATGGCATCAAGCCTGAGTTCGTCTACGATGGATCCATCATCAGGCTCTACCACGCTACCACCGACCGTCGCATTCACTCGCACGATGTCCGCGCTCCCATCACGGAGGCTGATTGGCAGAACGAAGTCTCGGCTTACGGCTACGAAGGATTTGAGGGTGACGCCAACGATCTTTTTAAGGTCGAAATTGTTCCTTCGTACTCCGATGGTACCCAGGCCAAGTCGCGTCTTCGTACGATCGAGTCCAAGTTCAAGCTCATCCACATCATGACCGGTTGCACGCTTTTCTCGCACAAGGTCAAGCTTCCCGATTGGGGCTTCGAGCAGCAGGAAGTGACTTGCGCCAGGGGCGGTACTCTTCCCAACAGCATCTGGTACATTGAGCAAAACGACCACCCGCAGTTTGGCGCCGAGACCGAAAAGGTCAACTACAAGAACCCCGGGTTCTTCGGCAAATTCTGGGAGCTCCAAAAGATCATGTGGAAGACCAACGCTGGTCTTACCGAGTCGCACGCTTGGGACTCTCGTCCTCCGTCCTGGCCTATTCTCCAGCGTGGTATCAACTTCTGGGGCAAGAACAGCCGCCAAATCTACCTCATGGGCAACCCCGTTATCTGGTGGACTTCCACTCTCGTCATCCTCGCCTACGTCGGTGTCAAGGGCCTTGCGGTCTTGAGATGGCAGCGTGGCTACAGCGACTACAGCCAGACCACCTTCAAGCGCTTCGACTACGAGGTTGGCATGACTGTTCTCGGCTGGGCTTTCCACTACTTCCCCTTCTACCTGATGCAGCGCCAGCTCTTCCTGCACCACTACCTTCCCGCTCTTTACTTTGCTATTATGGCCCTTTGCCAGTCCTACGATTTCGTCACCAACCGTTTCGCCGCTCTTCGCATCAGGGATCACCCCATGGTTGGGCAGACGGGTGCTGTCTTCTTCCTTGGTATCAGCATCTTTGTCTTCACTCTGTACGCTCCTCTTGCCTACGGCAACGCATGGACCAAGGACCAGTGCAAGGCTGTCAAGGTTTTCGAGAAGTGGGATTGGGACTGCAACAACTTCCACAACACCGTAAGTCAATCGTGTACATCTCTTGACCATAGTATTAACGTTGTGTAGTACGAGGAATACGGACCGGTCTACAACGGCATTGGCGCCTACGTCCCTTCCTCTGATGCCCCTTCGGCCCCGAAGTCTCAGGAGGCTCCTCCTCCGGTCCCTGTGCAACCGCAGGAACCAAGGGAGCCCAACGTCACTCCCAAGGCCGCTGCCGAAAACGCCCAGCACGTCGGCCGCCAGGAGAAGGTCGAGTACCGCGATGAGCACGGCAACATCCTCGACGAGGAACAGGTGCTGAGCGCAGCCGCCGAGGGCAAGGTCAGCTTCCAGACGCGGTACGAGACGCGCACGCGCCTCGTCGACGAGGAGGGCAACGAGATTCCCGGCGTCGATGTCCCCGAGGGCGTCGCGCCGCCGCACCCGGACGTCGAGGGCCAGAACCCGGAGACGGCCGAGGCGGCCGAAGGCGATGCCAGCGAGAAGCCGCCGGTTGTTTCGGCCAACGAGGACGAGACCAAGGAGGCCAGCGCCGAGGGCAAGGAGAAGAAGGGCGCGCCGCGTCCGGCTAGCGACGCCAAGGAGGCGACGAAGCAGTGATTGATTGATGGGGGTGGTGGCGGTGGAGGAATTACGATGGCAGACTTGCTTGTGTCGGCCGCCGCATGACGAGATAAAAAACCAAACTCCTTCGAGATAATTTTCTTTATTCCTTGTTGTTTCTTTATTGCTACTGTCGTAGGGTGTGTAGGATAGCGGGGACGCAACCAAGAGCGAGCTAGCGCGCGGTGCTGCGGCGTACTATACCTATCTTACTCTACACTGCTCGCGTTGTCGACTGATTGCCGCTTTGGTGTCTGCGTGCGCTGCATGGATTGATACGGGTGGTGATGCACGTGGTGTCGGCGCCCGGAAACGCTGCGTGGGCGATTGATGCATGGCTTTAAAATCTCAAGCGACGCACGTGCAGTGAGAGACAAGTTTGAACGTCGCCTGGATGCGACGCCCAACGAAGCCGTAGGGGAGAGAGGACGTTTTGAAAAGCTGATGTCTTCTGTGCTGGGAAGATGCATTGTTCCGGCAAAAGTCTTTCTGGAAGAGAGAGAGAGAGCATCGCGCTTACCGCCATCTAAGCATCTTATTCTCGCGGGGCGATGATGATGGCTGCTGACTTGTCATAGTGGTGACGGACATGAGGGCTCTGCGGTGCTGCTGCTCAGTGCTGCTTGGTGTTGGTGGTTGGTGGCGGGGGTGGGCGAGGGATGGGAGATCGTTGTTTTTCTCAATACTGGTGCTTCGTATACATCCGGGGTTTTGAATGTCTCTTTAGCCGCGGACGCAATACGCTTCATGGGCGACGAGGAAGCCATTGTAATGCGCGCTGGGATAAACGGTAGTGCTAATGTGGAAAGATAGCACGTCTTTGGGGAAATTTAGTTTTTATAATCACTCACCTAAGGGAAGAGCCTGCGGTTTGCAGTAGCCTACATGGTGGTTAACGTTAGCTCGTAAATTCGAACACTTCGTGCGTACTTGGAATATCCTTTGAAGTGGATGGGCAAGCCGGCAAGGTATGTGGCGGGTTTGTAATAGGTAGATTTCCTAGTTAAGTCTTTAATGATAGACTTGTGGGCTACGACGCGCTATATTCTCTACCTACGGGCCTGGTGCCGGGTACTGTCACTGATATGGGACCGAGAGTGATTGATGGGCGTTCAGTTGCTGGTGTATGTAGCTATGCGGAAGCGCGGATGATCGGGAGTCGAATTGCACAGCCCGTACGCTGAGCTCGAAGGATTTTCGTTTCAGTGAGTGGGTGATGGCTTTCGGCCGATGCTGGAAATTCGAAGACGAGGTGGTTGTGGTTGTGGTTGCTGGGTTATAGGTTGTGCTTTGGTCTGTTTGTGGGGCTGTATCTGGTTGTTGCGGTGCTGTTTCTATGAACATTCTTGACGATTACTAGAGTAACGTTCGTAACCGTTAAGGGGCATCTATTACCTACTGCCTAGCGAGATAGAGAAGAAAGTAAGCAGTCCCTACATAGTACTCCTTATCTAGCTATACCCCAAATTCCCAGGTTTACGTGAAGAGATCTTAGAGCACGCATACATAGTAAAATATCTTAACCGGATATCTGCTCCTACTCCGTACAATTATTACCTGGTAAGCCGATGAATCTCGCTTGATGGTGACAGACGCTACCCCTTGCAACAGTCATGCCTTTGTCTTTCTTGCAGTTCTCAACTATGGTAGCGTTTACGGATGAGAACGAAATCCACAAGCACTTCATCCTTCAAAGACAGTGGATCGCCGTCGCGCAATGTCTCAGTGATAAACGCGGTTTCCAACAGAACCATGTCTGACGCAATGTCTTCGTGGTTCTCGTCGTCTTCGTCGTCACTCTCTGCGTTCCAGTGACCAGTAATAAAGCCAAAGAGCTCTTTGACTTCGCCGTTGTCGATTTCGGCATTTTAGTTGTCATCTTCAACATCGTAGCCGCCAGCACTTCCTCCGTCAGCATCATCAGCATCGTCAACAGCATCCTAATCAGCGGTGGTAGCGCTTTCGTAAGAGCTATCGTTGTCGGCCACGTCCTCGTTCTTCTTCTCCATTAACAAGCTCTCTATCTCATATCCCAGATAATACAACGACTCTTTTTCTATCTTTATTCTCGGCTCGTCGAGGTCTTTGTCCCAGCAGAGCATTTCCCGCTCTTCCCTCGAGATTGGAGGTCAGTACACCCCAGCTGAGCAAAGCTATAAGCTCTACGATCTTAGAAATCGGACTCCGAGCGCAATGCGAGAGCGTCTTAGCCAGTATCTCCGGTATACTTACCATCTATACCACGCACGAGCACTTCTATGTCGTGACCATTAAGGTGAGCAGTATTCATAGGGGCAATGTCTTTTAGCTTTGTTTAATTAGTGTGAAGATAATCGCGCGCGGCTCCTCTGCGTAGACTGCAGTGAGTACGGAGTACAGTCCGTAAGTTCTTTGGCCTTCTTTCGCATCTGAGATATTACTCTGCGCAGTAATCAGGCTATGGCAGGCTTGGTAACGGCAGCCTCCCGCCGCTCTTTCAGAAAGATCTTAAACACAGGGTTTGCAGTGTCTTCTACGGCAAGTTCTATTCCGTCTGTGGAGAATGACCGACATTAGTGTCGATGCTGAAGTCTGCGAAAGTGTACTCATGCGGAGTGCGTGAACGAGCAGAAATTCGACAGGACACGCAGGATCGTTTATCTTGTGCGTCACAGGCCGCAAATAAAATACTCGTCCTCGTTCGTATCAGGCCTAAATGATATTTGTTTGATCAGAGCAGCTCTGAGCGTCATCGGATTTACTTGTGGCTCTCAACCAACCGAAGCCTTATAGATACGGTCACAACAATATCAACAAACCTGTCCTTGCCTGGTGGCAACTAAAAGATGATGTCAGACCACATTCGTGCCTCCATCCCAGTGTAGCCTTCGACGCTGTCACATCACCACTGCGGCCCTGAGAGCCATCACCAGATTAAAATTCGTTGATTTCATAATAGTCGCATCCCTTAACTTTAAACCATTAATCAACGCGTCTTTGGGCCATTTGCTTGCCATAGTCTAACTCGTTTAGATCCCTAAGAAAGCTTTCTCTCTGAATCGCACAGCAATGATCATGCTTTCGTTGATTATATTGTTAACGAGAGACCGAGTTCTCAGTTTGTGATGCTCTCTCAGCTGGGTGTCTTCGTGGATTTCAGTCAGAGCATAGTGTAGGTATTTCACACCGTTTGTGATGGATGTTTCGACACTGACTTTATTATGATTTCCGTTGCAGTTAATGGTTATTGGTTCTTCACCGTTTAGAGAGATAAGCAATAATACAAGCAGTCCCTACAGGTTACTCTTTATATAGCTATAAGCTCCCGCTTACGACACCAGCAAGACGGTCTTTAAACGAATACATACTATAAACACTTTAAGCAGATTTTGCTTCCCCTATATGCAAACATGATTATCTCATTTCGTGATAAATCTCGCTTAACGGTGAAGAGTATTATAAATCTAGAAAGGTACGAAAGCATTCTAGACGTTACAGTAATCCATCTCTTTAAAACTACCAACACGTCCAAGAAAGTACAAAGGCCACAAACACACAAAGAAACAAAGCAATCAACGCGGTCCATAAGCACAATTACGTCACGGCACAACGCACCTCTACACACAAAAGCGTAGATATTTCGTAACAAGTTCACAACAACTTCGCGCCGACAAGGCGAGAGAAGAGCGCGAGCCCGACGGAGCAGCCGAGCTGAAGGCACAGTCCTACTGTCCAACACAAAACCACTGAACACGAACGAGTGATGAGCGCTTTCAGTGTGACTGAACGCATACCGAATGAGCGGTTACTTAGCACCCCAGCCCGCTATAAGAGCGCAGCGACGATACCAGAGTAGCTACGCGCGGCCGGGAATAGCGTCTTCCGCTATACCTAGCGGAGTTCAAAAAGCAGGTATCAAATAGTACCAACAGCCTCCTACACCACAAATCATCAACACTGCCACCAAGGCAGACTTAATCATATAAAGCTACAAGGTCTACAACACTCTAAGGACAGGAACAGACTCGTCAAAAGACTTAGATATAGGGGACGTTGTGCGTTCGTGTAGTTATTTGGTGTCGTGTAGTGTGTGGGTTGTGGTTTGTGGTGTGGGTATGTGTCTTAGGGATAAGTAGCTTATCCGCCCACACCACACCAGCCCTCCTCGCTCCTAGCGCACCAGTCAGCACTCAGCAGGACAAGCAGATTATTGACAGAAAACAGCCTACACCGCCGGGGCAGACGCACAGCACACACCCCTTCCCCCACCCTTTCTTTTCCCTTCAGGTCCCTTTCCTCCGCTTACCCCTCCCTCTCTAGTGCCTTATTCTAGTGACACTCAGCAGCACTCCTTTCCAGCGATACTCGGCAGCAGCAGCCCCCAGCTTGCGCACCAACACCGCCACCAAACGCAAACGCAAACATGCAGTCAACCCTGGTCCTTTGTAGGAATGCCTTCTATTCTGTTCGTTTTGTTTTGTGTGGGATAACTACGGTCTGTCTCGTGGAGGGGGCCCCGTGTTTGTTGCTGTGTGTGTATGAAGGAGTAGGGGTGTGAAAGAGTAAGAGGGAGGAGAGGGGAGAGCGAGTGAAGGGCTAAGCATGTACGTGATGCTGCTGACCACTACCTCCTTGTGCTGGTGGAGCTCAGCTCCCGTTAATGCTGGCGTGGGATGCCACCACCCATGCATCATGTATGACAGGGTATGCCGCGTGCGATTGGGAGTGGTTCTGGGTATTTGGAAATGTAGAAGGTGCTTTACGAGTAGCTGACAGCCCCCTTTTACCTAGGTAAGCTTGTAATCGTTTTCTCGTAAACTTTTGGAATTTCAGATATTCACTGGCGTGCTCGGGGCTGGATGCCCGTGGAAACTGGATACTGGATGGAGAGGGGGGTTTTTATACTGTACCGTGGCCTGGGGATACGATGGATGCGGTGGATGGATGCTGTATGTATACAGTGCTGGCATGTCTCATACGTTAGGTACGTCTATTCTAGTCTCTACAAACCCCACCCACTTACTCTAAAACCCGCCCTTACCACCCCAGCCCTCCCTCCCCAGCGCCAACTCCACCGCCTCCCCCACGCCCTTGACACACTCGCGCGGAACACAACTCGGCGTCTCACCCTCACGATAGACGCCCGACTGCACCAGGACGGAGAACCAGTCGGTCCCGAGCGGGGAGGCGTAGTCGTTTGCGCCGCGGATGTCGCTTTCCGGGTTATCGCCTACCATGTAGACGCGCTTTAGTGGCTCCACCCCCACTTCTGCTCCTTCTGACTGCGTAGACTGCGTAGACTTTGCCCGCGCAGCCAACATCTCGCCCAGCCTTTCCTCAGCAAACTTATACGTCTCCCGCCCCGGTTTCCCAAACACCTTCCTTTGCAACGGCACCGCCGTCCCACACGCCCCCCGCGTCACATGTTCCCAGACGCCCTCGAGCGCAGCGCGGAAGCCGCCCTGGCCGAGCCGAGGAAGCGCATGCTTCGCGGCCCACCAGAGGTCCGGGTTCGAGAAAAAGAGAGGGGGCTGGCCGTCGGCTTGGAAGTTACCTTCTTTGTTGAGCGGGGAGAGGGTTTGCCACTCGCCGTTGCGGGAGAGCAGCAGGTCGACGATGAGGGCTGTGTCGAGGCCCCAGTCGCGGGGGTCTGCGTACACGAAGATGGCGTCGACCTTGAGCTTGCCTGGTGGGAGCGGGCGCGCGAATTGCTCGTAATACCCCGCCCAATGCTTACTAAAGGGCCACAGACTGGGGTCACTAGCCCAGACATCCGCGGGCGTAACGACGTGTTTATACCCATACATTTCCGCGACACCTCTACAGCTATCGCCGTCCCCGCCCACCACCAGCACCGTCTTGTCCTTGTATGCGTCCATGCGCGCAAACGGCGTGTGGCTCTGCACGAACTGGTCGAGGTGGATGGGGACGCCGAGTTTATCGCTGAGCTCGGCGACGCGCGCCGACTCGTGGGTGCCGCCGCCGTTGGTGAGGAGGATGAAGGGGATGGATTGGGTGCGGAGGTAGCGGAGTGTGGCGCTGGCGCGCGGGAGGGGTGTTGAGGAGCGCAGGAGCACGCCGTCGATGTCGAAGGCGAAGCCGAAGGTTGGTTTGGGGGTGGGTTGCTGCGGCGCTGAGGAGGCGGTTTGGAGGTGGCGCCGGCGGGGGAACGCGGGCGTTGCGGTGGTTGCGGTGCGTAGGCTTGGTGGGTGTGGGCGGAGGATGGGGCGCGCGAGGTGCCGTGCTAGGAGGGATGGCGCTGTTGCTGCTGCTGCTGCTGCTGTTGCTGTTGTGGCCATTGTGTGTGTGTGTGTGTGTGTGGGTGTGGATGGGGATGGGTGGTTGGTGTTGTGTTTACAGTTTGGCTTGCCCGGGCGGCGCAGATGCAGATGACGCACTTCGTATTTGCTGGCGGGGGTGGGGCAGCCGAGTTGATTTACATACCCGCCGCTCTCCTCTCACTCGCCCGCACACTCCAACCAACTCTCTCCTCATCAATTCAGTGAATACGAATCAATTCCCGTCTTGCGACACACTCTACTAAACCACAGAAAAAGAAAACAAAGGCAAAAAAAAAAAAAGCAACAAAGTACCTCCGCACTCAATACGCACACCCCGCCTCATCCCAAACCACGCTCGTGGGCTGCCCGACCAGCATACGCGCCACCGCCTCGCCAATCCTCCCCGTCCGGACGTCGCGCTTCCACACAACGACGCGATCGCTGTCCTGCAGCGCGACAGCGACGCGGTCGCCCTTGGCATTAAGCTGGAAGTGGCGGGGGGTGCGGCCGCCGGCGGGCGACAGCGCCGCGAAGGCCAGGGTGCCGTTGGGGCTGATGGCGAACGTGGCGAGCGAGTCCGACGGCTCGGCCGTGCTGTTCGCCGGGTTGGGGTTTGGTAGCGAGAAGGACGTGTCGTTGCGGTTGGAGACGAGCAGGAAGCGCTTGTCGGGCTGTGCGGGTGCGTTAGTGTGCGCTCGCTCTGTTGGCTACCTAGGTAGGTGCCTGTGTGGGTGTGCGAGAAGATGATGGATCAACTTACAGTCACGGCGATTTCGGCGGCCTGCGCGCCCGTGGGCACCGGTTCCGTCCCAAACGAAGGCGTGCGGTACACCTCCCTGAAGCTCATGCCGCCGTTGGGCGGATACGAGACAGCGTACGAGACGACGGTATTGGTCAACTCGGTAACGACAAACATGTACGTGGTGCTGTTAGCCGGCCCCTCGGTCAAGAAAGCGACGTGCCTGGGCCCCTCGCCAGGCGCCATCTTCAGCGATTCCCGCTGCGCGAGGAAACCTTTGTCCGCGGCAGAGAAGCCCAGCACGCGCACCAAGTCAGCGCCCAGATCGGGCACGAGCAGGTACCGCCCCGAGGGGTCGAGGACGGCCTCGTGCTCGTGCGGCGCGTCCTGGCGGCTAGCGATGGGGCCGGGCGCCGCCATGGTGAAGGCAATCTGCTGGGTAGGCGCGAGGGTGGCGTTGTCGGGGGCCGACCAGGCGGAGACGGCGCTGCCGCTGTAGTGGGCAGCGGCGAGGGAGCGGTGGCCGGGGGGGCCGTAGAGGGCGGCGCTGACGGGGCCGGTGATGCTGGCGAAGTGGCTGATGGGCGTGAGGGTGCCGTCGCGGGCGACGCGGTAGGAGTTCAGCGAGCCGTTGGGGGTGCTGAGGCCTTCGTCGAGGCAGTAGAGGATGCGGCGGGCGGGGTCGAGCGTCAGCCATGAGGGGCTGGCGCCGCAGTTGCGGTCGGTGTGCTGGGCCGTGAGGGTCGTGATCGTGCCGTTGTCGCTGGAGCAGCTGAGCCCGTACGTCGTCACGGTGCCCGTGTACGAGGTGACGAAGAGGTTGGAGGCGAGGCTGCTGCTCGCGGCGGCCGTGGCAGCCAGGATGTGCTGCCAGTGCACCATGGTGGTTGTATGTGATCCGTAAGAGAGTGGTAATCCGTAGTATGTAGCAGACTGCAAAAGCGCAGCGCAGCAGCCGTCGAGATCGTCTTAAGTGAAGTGAATGACAGCAGTTTCACCCGTCGCCGTCACCGCCGCGTACAGGTACCACGAAGGAGCGCGAACGAAGGAGAGCGAAGGAGCAAACACAAACAAGCACAAGCAAGCCAGGCGTTTCAGCAGCGCCAAACCCAGCGCCGCCCACCCAACCAATTTATACTCGGTACTCGGCGCGAAACCGCCCAACCCAACCCCGCGCCGCACCGTGGTGGCCCGCACCGTGATGGGCTGCAGGTGCAGGGGTGCGCGATGGCGCGGGTGCTTAAGGGCTTGGCTGCGGGCGTGGTGCACGATCGTACATAGGTAGCTATTTGTTGCTTGTGGCACTCTGAAGGTACACTCTCACTCTCACTCTCCCTTACTCTCACTCCCACACACTCTCTCTCTACCTCACTCTCTCTCCCATTTACTCTCCCTCTCTCCCTCTCTCACCTACCAGCCATATAGTCATGTACATACCCTCGCGCGTTTCGCATAAACACCCACCCACCCGCCACGCCCGCGCCGACGGAATCCCGGCACACGGTCCGGCCGGGGCCCCGCGCCTGATTGGGCCTTGTGTAGAGAGTATGTACTCGCTTAGGTTAGTTGATTGCCCGCTCGCGTGGCTCGCTTGTGGAGCCACCACCACCCTGCCACCCGGACGGCCTGGCGGACGGGCCGGTGAAAATTGATTGCGAATTTGGGGATGGATTGGGGGACGCGAGTTGCGAGGTGGGGTGAGCGCGCGCGTGGGGCGTGGAGCGTGGGGCGTGGGGGATACGGCCGTAGTGACGGGGTTGCAGGGTGGGTTTGCGCGTGGTTTTTTCATTTTCGTTTCCTTGGTCTTGGTCTTGGTTTCGCGATCGTGCCTTGATTTTGTCGCTCATGATGTGAGGAACTGGTGAGTGGGTGGGTGCGGCTATTACCTACCGCGCGTATGGGCATGGATAGGCATCGAGGTGACGCACGAGATGGAGGTACAGATAGCAAGGTCGCTGTACCGGGCAGCTGCTTGACGCGTTTCGCCAAAACTCAAAAGCCCTCTCCTTCTTGCACAGTCAGGTTCTGCGCACGCGACAAGGCCGGCGCGCCGGGCTGGGTGTGTCGGCGTCGGCGAGGAGATTGCCGCGCCAAAGGTTGAGTAAGAGTGTGGGGAGCGGAGACGCGCGGAGCGGAGTGGAGTGGAGTGGAGTGGAGCTGCGATGACGGAGTATGGGGACCGGGTAATTTGGGTTTATACATACACCGTAGCTGTCCGTGCGAGGCTCGGTGGTGCGCGAATTAGCCGGAGACGAGATGGGCTTGATGAGGGATTTCGGTGCTAGTGTAAGAGCTTGGGATTTTTGTTTTTGAATTTGGTTGGGCCACGGATAATTGATAATTTTGCTCGTCTTTTGGACTGGTTTGCTGGCCGTGTTAGGTGAAGGCTGCGGTACCTATGGAAGATTCCTTGGGGAGCTGTAGTAGACTGTAACGCTACGGTTGGTAGTTGTCAAGTGGGTATATAAAGGTGACACGATATTAGGTATAAGTGATTTAAAGGGATATAAAGGTATGAGCATGTAAGAGTGTGTAGGTATGTCGTAAGGGTATAGTATGGGAAGATTTAAAGGTGCAAGAGTAGTTTTGGGGATATAAAGACACGAGTTATCAATGGCTAAGGAGCAAGTCATACTTTTACCGGTATGACATCACATCGACACAGCTCAGCTTCACTGGGTATACGGGTCGAGCGGAGCCAAGCCGTGCCGCATTAATATCGATGGCGTAAGAGCAAGAGCTCAAGAGGTGTGTGTGTGTGGAGTGGCAGTGAATTCAAGCTCGGAGTGACTTCAAGATATACACTTACACGCACCAACACCCCACTCTCACGCCGCCACCACCCGCCTCCACACCTGTCCGAAGCTCTCGCCCTCATCCATCCAAATGCTCTCCGCTCTACGCGCGTAGCGTGCTCAAGCGCCAGACTCCCGCCTCCCGCCTCCCGCCACGATATCGATGGCCCATCTTGCGCTGCGTGCGAGTCTTTCCCCCGGGAATTCACGTTCAAGTCTGTAGTCACAGTGTCACTCTCGACGAAGTGGAAGCCGGCCCGAGCGGCACGCGGATCTGGAGACACGGCACCGCCACCCCGTGTCGTTGAGCGCCTGATGCGGCGTGTTGCGGAACGGCATGATAAGAGTTGGTGTTTAAGGGCCGGAGGGGGGTTTGGGCCTTACTGGCGGTGTCTGCGGTGGTGGTGCTGGACCAGGCTTGGATGGTGCTTGGATGGGGCTTTTGGAGTGAGTTGTCTTCGAGGTCTTCACTTTTCTTGATGATGCGTTAACGGGTCTTGACGAATTTTGCAGGTGGATTTATCTTTAGGGGCCGTGAAGGCTTGAGGGGAGGTCTTCGTCTCTTGGTCTCTAACCCTCTACCTACCTATCCTTTCAGCCTCTCATTTTCCAGTCCCTCAACCGCCCCGTCTCTCAACCTTCTTGACTTTCAACCTCCTCGTCCCTCAACTTCTCGTCTTCTAGCTTTGTCGTTTCTAAACCTCGTCGACCCTCAGCCTCGCCGTCCCTAACCTCGCCGTCTACCAGCCTCGGCGTCTCTGAACCTTGTTGTCTCTCAACCTTCCTGCCTCTCAACCTTGCTGCCTCTCAAACTCGGCTATAGTCTACCAAGATGATCTGCCTTGATTATCAGTGCTGATTGTGAGAGGCCACGCCAGCTCTTCAGGACAGAAAGAGGTCGGCCCGACACGACAAGAGCTTTTTGGTTGGACTTACGGGACAGAACAGCTTCACTTTAAAGAGCTTGAGTTCCTAATACTAGGTCGTCACGGCAAGAAGCAAAATTCATGGGTGCCGCTTCTTCATGACAGGACAACCTCACTTCGAAAAGATAGAGGCTCTTCCATTCCGGTTTGCCAGGGCAGAGCATATTTGAAGAGACAGCCTTTCAGCACCGCTTCTTCATGACAAACAGCAATCAGTAATCTCGCGGACATGACCAGAGCTTCTGGCTATAGTCTCTTCACGACAGGGCTATCCGTCGAGACAGTATCCTGCAGCAGAAATTGGCACCGCGGCCGCGTACAAAATTTTCCATCCGCACCAGGCTACTAGATTTCAAATCCTTATTTTTTTGGTTATCTCACCACCAGCTTCTTGGAGGCACTACATCCGCCGGCGCCTACACGCCTTTTCTTCCACTTCCAAAAGGTAATCATCTCCCCAAGCTTCACTCTTGGATCTCTAAAATGGACCTGCCGTCTTGTGGCTAATGCTGCCTACCAGGGTTCTTTCCAGTTCTCCCGTCAAATCTACCACTTCACCATAGCCAGCGGGCTATACGAGCAACCATCCTGACTCCTAACCAATCACCAGCCTCCACCCGTCACCGCCCCTCTTTGCCGCCACCCATGAGGCAGGCACCCCCAAGGGCTCTTTCCTATTTCTTTTCTTCTACCCTACTTACTTATACTTATTCTACTAATAAAACAACAATTTTATCTGCACCTTCTAATTTAGACTCCCACATCTTCACCGCCCCCTCCCGACACCAACCAAGAAGGCAACTATCCCCTAGGGCCCCTTCCCTTCTTTTAATCCTCGGCCGCTTGCTCATGGCTAGGATTCTGCTATATAAATAGCCTTCTTACCCTCTTCCCCCTCTCCTCCTCTTCCTCAACCCTCCACCACACCTCCGCCCCGCCTCCACTACACCACCACCACACCCCCATCCTCCACAGCCGGCAGCGCGGCCCAAAGGGGCCATGGAGGACGATGATGAATTCTGGGTCGTTGACCCATCGCTGAGGGAGCAGCTGGCTATTGAGCGCGAGAGATACTGCGAAAGACGTAAGCTTCATTCATTTATTCTTTCGCCGCTTTTTGTTCTTTCGTCACTGTTATTCTTTCGCCGCTGTTTACTCTTTCGCCGCTGTTTACTCTTTCGCCGCTGTTTGTTCTTTCGCTACTGGTTTCCCTTCGCTACTGTTGTTATTTCATCACTGTTGTTCTTTCGTCACTGTTAATTCGATCGTTTAGAACGATTAGAATCAGAGTCGAACGATTCACAATCAAGCCAAGATTCCCAAAGCTCTGCGAAATCCCGCCGTGGCATCCCCGGAAAAGACCTACGACTGCGGAAGCTGAGTTTTCTTTGCATGGAGAAGCGCTTCAGAGGGCGCTTGCAACGAGAAGTTGAAAGAGTGCTCCGAAAGACACCGGAACGAACTCCTGGCGAGTGTTGGTCAATTCCAAGGCGAGCGAAATCCTACGAACGACTTGAAATGGCTTTCAGATGGTGGGATGCGGATGCGCTCGCTGGAGACAATGAGCAAAAAGCCATTACTATTCAGTTCGGCTTCGCTGCCCTCCTGGTCAACAATCGGATGACGCTCTCTCAAATGAGAGGGTGGTTGGACCACGGCTATCATCTCTCGCATCTATGTGGCAATGAACGTTGCTGCAATGCGCATCATTTCACTGTTGAGCCCGGCTCAGTCAATCTGAAAAGACGAAGCTGTCACAGCAACTGTCTGAAATGGAGAAGATGCAAGCACGAGCCAAGGTGCATTGCAAGGCCTTGTGCTGCTGAATGTCCTTGCAGAACGCAGAAGACGTTGACCTCTGACGACAGCGGCACAATAACATTGACTGCGTCATCGCTGCAGTCAGTCACATCTCCGAATGCTTCCGTCGACAGCCAAGAGTATCCGAGCTCGTTGCGTCAGAGATTGTTGCGCCTGGAAGAGCGAAAACAACAGCTTGAGCAGTCAGAATCTGCTCATTCAGAGCATTCACCGGCTGTCGATCCAACCATAGAGCAGTCCAATTCGCTCGTTCGCGCTACTGAAGATGACGGAAATAATCACGATATCCGCCCTTTCAGTGGCAGCTTTCGGTATTTCTCTCGGTTCTGAATGAACATGGTTCATTTACTGCAGCTGGACGACAAATTCTTCTTTCCCCCTCTCCCCTTTTGCGGTTTTCATCATTCAAAGCTTTCAATCACTTTTCAGAAAAGTTTTCACTAGGCATTTCATAGTTCTCTGGCGGTTAGGATCTTCTTTCAAAACATCACGGAGTCAATTCACTCCCAATTTCCTTCATATAAATTTCCTTAATTGCATGAAAATCAAAACTTTCACTCAAAGATACAGAGGACCTCTTCACTCGCTTCTGGAAGCCAGACCTGGAGGGTCGTTTAGGTACGAAATGGGCCTCTCGCAACTCAGTGGGAGCTTGAAAAGTCCTCCTAGAGCGTGCAGCAACTGGTGCGTGTTCGCGGACTGTTCATCACGCTGTAGCGCTCTTTAAGCACGTCCTCCGCTGCTCCACGAACAGAAGTAAGACACCAGCTATTGTAAAGTTAAACAACTATATTAGGTATGCTATATACGACCTTGTAGATAACTTCTACTACGTTAGTAGTATTATCCTTCTTTACCGTTAAGCATGACTTACTACCTAAGAAGATAACAATACTTATACGGAGTAAAAGCGGAATATAGCTTAGATAATTATAGTATATATACGTTCTAAAATCCTTTCACTTATTGTCTAGGACTAAGGCTTTCAGCCCGAGAAGAAATACACAATAGAGACTACTTATATCTATAACTATCTCGTTTAAAAAGTGAAATCTAGTTACATAAATATAGTATTGTCAGCCAGTATCACTCTAACAACGCACAGCTTCAACCCTACGGTTAGTTGTTACACAATAAACTGACTCCCTTACACCACACGTTCTTCTACTGCAAGGAATTAAGGATCTCAACAAGAAACGTGTTCTTTTAGATAGCAGCATATATACCTCTATAGGTAGCAGTAATCTAGGAGGACAAGCGGCGTCCAATTCCTCGCGCCCAGCTTCACAAGTATATATACATTCGTAGACCCTTTTGTTTATATTTAGAAGTCGTGCTTATATCTAGATAAAAATTGTTTCATAGAGAATAGTTATATCCATATCTATCTCGCTAGAAAGGCGAAATCTGGTTTGGATAATTTAAGTATCTGTATGCTCTAGGTACGTTTCATTCATGTCTAGAACTCAGGCTCTTAGTTAGACGAGAATCATCCCATAGGGACTGCTTGTATCTATACCCGTCTGGCTACAGTGTGGATCCAGCTTGACGGTGACGGACGCTACCACGTATACCTTGATGTCGTCGTCCGGAGCACGGCGTCATCGACCACCAACTCCAGCCAAGCTCAGGGCTTCGCATAAGCCAGCGTCGCCCAGAAAAAACCAAGTAACGCGCGATCGGAAAAATGTAGTACGCAGGCGCCACCAAAAAGCCATACAAATACGAGCCCAGACCGCCATTGGGCAGCACTGAAGGCGCATCTCGTGTCCGAGCTCACGCCACGTGCGACAGAATGCAACATCGAGAAGTCAGACGAATCAGCTACAGGGGGGGCGCAGCAAATCAGGCACGCCAGGACAGCTTCCCCGGATCTGCTGTTCGTGGAGAAAATATCGGGGCCACCCCGCGCTGCGGGGTGCGCACCGGGTAATGAGCGGCGGCTAAGCCCTAAGGCCGGGTAATCAAACGCGTCTGCGGAGAACAGATCCTTTGGACGCGGCGAAGCGCCCAGTTACAGTGCCCGCTAGCCATGTACCCCAGCGGGCGACAAGCTTCAAGCAGCTAGAGCCCCGTTGCTTGGGTCCCCAGTGTTGCTTTCCCCGGGTTTGATGCTCTGTACCGTTGCAGCCGGGTCAATGGCGCGCGAGAAAAGCCCAAGCCACCGGGATATTTTCTTCTTCATGTGTAAGACAGCGGCTTGCGCCGCAATACAATTGTTTATATGCCAGTTGGGCCCTGCTGCTGCGGACTCTGACCGCGCGTTACTTACTTCCTCTTCTGCGAACGGATTTTGGTCGTTTGAGGCCAAGTCGCAATCATGAAGGTCCCAAAGACGTACAACACCTACTTCCTCGCGATCATCGCGACGATAGGTGGTATGCTGTGAGTACTGGCCGCCTTCGGTTTGGTAGCCGTTCACTGATCGCTGTTAGCTTCGGTTTCGATATTTCGTCCATGTCCGCCATCATCGGAACCGATCAGTATCTCGATTACTTCGACAACCCTCACGGCGTTACCCAAGGTGGTATCAATTCAGCCCTTGCTGCCGGTTCCGTAGTGGGCTCGCTCATCTCTGGTTTCATCTCCGACAAGTGGGGGCGTAGAGGCGCGATCTTCTTCGCGTGTTTGTGGTGGTTGGTCGGCACTGCGATCCAGGTCGCTACCAACGGTGTTGGCATGCTGATTGCTGGTCGCGTCATCAACGGTGTTTGCGTCGGTATCACCTCCTCGCAGGTACCCGTGTACCTTGCCGAAATTGCCAGACACGACAAACGCGGCCAGCTCATCATCATCCAGCAGCTGGCCATTGAGTGGGGTATCCTGATCATGTACTTTGCTGGCTATGGATGCAGCTTCATTGACGGCACCGCGTCTTTCCGCACGGCCTGGGGCATTCAGTTTATTCCTTGTGTCTTTTTGATGGTCGGTCTCCCGTTCTTGCCAGAGTAAGTGGTGTCCGCTCCCGATACCCAAAATTTGATATCTGACAATAACCACAGATCCCCTCGATGGTTTGCAAAGGTCGACCGCACCGAAGAAGCTATCCATACTCTCGCAAAGATCCAGGCTGGTGGCAGAACCGACGATCCTCTCGTGCTTGCCGAATTCCAGGAAATTATGACGGTTTTGGCCGCCGAGCGGGCCTCACAAAGCGGCTGGAAAAAATTTATCTACAAGGGCATGTGGAAGCGTACCATGGCTGGATTCAGTGTCCAAGCTTGGCAACAGATGTCAGGTAATGCTAGGAAATCCCCGCTCCTTCCCCTTTCAACCAATTTCCAAAATATTTCCCCACACCCTCCCTCCGACCCAAACACCCCTCCCCAGTCATTCTGCATGATATTTCTCTTAAGATAGAGCTGATTTACGCCCCTAGGCGCCAATGTCATGACATATTACGTAAGCGCGTAAATAACCGTAATATTGACACTTAACATTGGCTGATGTAATTTTAGATCGTTTACGTCTTCAAGATGGCTGACCTGAGCGGAAACGTCAACCTTATCGCGTCAGGAATCCAATACGCGCTCTTCATCATCTTTACTACCATCATGTTCTTCTACGTCGACAAGGTGGGGCGGCGGCAGCTGCTGGTATGGGGCGCCATCGCGATGTCGTTCTGTCACTTCGTGGTCGGCGGCGTATTAGGCGCCCACTACACATACGTGCCCGACGGCGTAGACGGCGACCTCAACGTCGTGATGAAAGTGAAGGGCGCGCCGGCCCACACTGTCATCGCGTTCTCCTACCTGCTCGTCATCGTGTACGCCCTGACGCTGGCGCCGGTCTGCTGGATCTACGCCGCGGAAGTATGGTCTCTCGAGACGCGTGCACACGGCATGGGCATTGCCGCCGTCGGGAACTGGCTTTTCAACTTCGCTCTGGGCCTGTTTATCCCCCCGGCGTTCCGCAACATCTTGTGGAAGACGTTTGTTATCTTCGGAGTGCTGTGTCTCGCCGCTGCGACACAATTCTTCTTCACCTACCCCGAGACTTGCGGAAAGACGATTGAGGAGGTTGAGTTCATGTTTAGCAAGGAGGGACCGCATCCCTGGAAGACGAAGAAGGGCCAATCGAGAATTGCGGAAGAGGTGGATCATATCAAGGATACGCAAGCAAAGGGCGTCGAGGCAGGAGAGATTATTCGTGAGGTTATCCATCATGAGAAAAACCCTGAGGGGCACGTTTGATGTGCCTTTGGCAGCGAAACGGGGTTGTTGTTTAACTTTGTATCACAACAAAGAGCAAACGCATGTCATCTAAATATAACAATGCGTACCTAGAACGATGTAACAGCGCCTAACGTTTCCTTCTCTCCTCATACTCTTAAGAAATACCTTTTCTCTCTTAATTAGTCATGCCGTCGTGTCCTTCCAAATCCTCTTGTACTCCAGTATCCTTTTCCCCTTGTGGCTACCCGGCAACTACCGGCTGCTGTATTGTAGCTTACCATAACTACCTAAAGAGCACTCAGTGGGTATAGCAGATCCTACATAGTATGTGGTTCGGAGTCGGGTAGGCAGTCAAATATAATGGGCAAATTATCCGGTTGCTGAGGCTTTATAGGGAGGAATAAATACAAACACTGAGCACGTGAGGCTCAATTTAATGGTAGTGCCGGCAGGAAATGCATACACCTGAACCGATTGGTGTCATTAGGCCTCCATACGACTTAGAGTTATCTCAATTCATAGTCATTTGGAGACGAGTCGACTATAGAGCGGAGACGTTCAGTGTTACACAGAGCTTGCCACGAGGCTCCGGGTAGCATTGTAATAGACTAAACATCCCTGCCAACGCTGAACGAGGGATCCCGGAACCGCCGGACAAATCAATCTCCAACCTCATGTCTACAAATAAAACAGAAACAAACGCTCGCCAGTCGCCATGAGACCCGCACCGTACTTATGGGTCCTCCTGGGTCCTTTCGTACACCGCATTGACGGGATGGCGCATTTCTTTTGTTCCTGACTGGTGGGATTTGTCCTGAAAGGATGCCAGTGGGTGTGTTGGTTTGTCCTGGTAGACAAAAACCAAGCAGGTCAGGACGAATGGTGGTAGGTATATCCTATGCGTGGCTTTGGTTCTACGTTTGAGGCCCTCAAGCTCGGAGTGCTGTAGACAGAACGGTCATGGTTTACTAGTGCTCATCGTTCAGAATTTATCAAGAGCATGGAAAGGGTAGCAGGCGGTGTGCAGGATGAACACCGTTTGCGCATTGCCTAATTGGGACTGGTGGGTGAAAAGGAAGTGCCTTCCCTGCCAGGCCCAACACCCATCCTTCGCCAGACCCTTCACTTTCCGTCGCGTGTAACTCTTCGCTACTTCACTTGTCACTCCCTTGCACCGTGTATAAAATCGTTCAAGCTGGCGCCCACCGGCCCTTCACGCACTCGCCGTCGCAGTAAGTCCAGACTAACTTACCGCTGCAACGCTGCTCTTCGCGCATACGCAAACTACCTGACATTCTCCGGCTGACAGGCGGCCGCGCCCAAGGAGGCGGACGGCGTAGGCGTCGCGTCACCGTAAACGAAAACTACTCGCACATCCAGGTCGTGCCCCAGGACCAGATCCGTCGCGGCAGCTCTCAAGACGACTGGTACGAAGACGACTACGACGAAGAGGACTCGCCGCCAGCCTACAAGCACGTTGCGACGACCATCCACGCCACGCCACTCCGCACAACCGTTTCCGCCTTCGCAACCTCACAGAGCACTACCGTGGCGCAATCAGGACACACTTTCGCAGAGATGGCGCGTGGCGGGTCGCGTGTCCCGAGGGAGAATGTCCCGCCGCCCCGCGATGTTTCGCCCGCAGTCACAGCCAAGATCAAGCTCAAGTCCAAGCAGAAGCAGTGGAAGCCGCTGGACCTGGGCGATCACAACAGTAAGTCTACCCCACACTCACCCAGAAATCCCTTGTATGCATGCCAGGACCTTGCGAAGCGCCAAGGATTAAGTCTCATGAACCAGTGACTCCTCGCGATGACCCGGGCCTCAACCGTTTCGCCGTGCTTTCAGACGAAACTCCCGCTACGGTTGATGCTTCCAGACGTGTCCCAGCTGCTGACGCGGCCGAAGTCCTAGATTTTCCCAACGTCGACCTCTACGAGGACGACTCAGCTTACAGCGAAGGCGACCCCACGACTACCGTCGGCTCAAGCTCCATGGCGGCCCGCTTGGCTGAAGACGACGAGATTTTGATCATCTTTCCCAAGGGCTTGCCTGACCCTATTTACCTTCGCTCGGAAGTCGGAAATCATCATGGTGAGATTCAGTACATCAAGCATCCGAATCGCGACGTCACCGCGCATCAGTGGTCTGCGACCTACTTTGAGTGGATCGTCATCGGGTGTTACTCCTGCGTACGGAAGACAATCGAAGGCCCAGTGGTTTCTCCGGACTTCTTGAAGCTCATCGGATCCACGCGCGAACGCCCGAGCTCTTTGGAATACTTCTGCGAGCTCGCCGAGGAATATGGTAAGAGTGTTCACGCAGAACCTTCCAACTTCACTGTCGCCTCGTCACGCCCAGGGTTCAAGACAAACACTGCCGAAGAGCTTCGTCGCCATGACCAAATTCCGATTGTGGCTGGACCTTCTACCAAAGATGATGACTTTCCGGTCCTCGGTTCGCTCGCCCTAAAAAACCTGAAACCAAACACTCAGGAAGCTCCTCCAAAGGTATATGGGGCGACCAAGCGTCCGCAAAGCGAAGAGCCACCTCGTGTTCCCACTCCGCTCCGTTTGCAAACCTTCCGTGATGACAACCCGTTTGTCGAAGCTCCCACCGCTCCGCGCGGGCAGATGGACAGAGATTTTCGCTTCCCTTCGCCAAACGTTGGTAGAACCAAACGTGACGTCCGCGACTCACCACCACCTCGCCCTGAAGCTTCCATGGATCAGTCTAGGCTCGACAGAAAGGTCTTTTTTATTCAACAGGAACGTGACCACATCCAACAGCTACGCCAGGCGAAGCAGCAGCAAGTCTCTGCTCCTCCCGATCCCGAAGAGCTTGTCAAGGGCCTGCAGTCGGTGATGCCTTTGCAACAGATCCGTTCATCAGTGCAAGAACTAAACCCTAGCCGCGAGCGCATGCTGGATTATCTCAACCGCGTCGGTGACGAGTTCAAGTCTACGCAGAAGGTAGCGCAGACGCCTGCTTACGATTCTCCGGTTGAGCCACATCCCACTGGAGCAGTTGAGATCGATTTCGCTTCTGAAGAAGACCGCACTCCGGTACCGCGTGTGCTTAACTCGTTTCTGCCCACGTCAACTGTCGAAACAGTTCGCCCCGGGCCGATGGAGCACCCTCCTGGATTTCACCTGCAACCGAGCCAGAACGCGGAAGCTGGAAAGTGTCTTACCTCTTCCGGTTCACAATTCTCACGCAAGGACTTGCACACCAGCGATCCCGAGCCTGGCTATGAAGGGCGCCTCGTAGATGTCTACAACACTTCTGCTGCGTCCGAGGCTCTGCCTACGCCGCAAAACTTTGGTGGGCCCTTCTTCTACGACGACATGCCCAGTGCGAGCAACCCTACCGCAAGGACCTCCACTCGCATGAGCTATGGTGAGAGACTCGACAAATGGTGGACCTCTGGAAACCTAAGCCAACGCCACGACGAATATCTGAAGGCGTTGGCGAAGACTTCCAAGAATGAAGAAGCTCACAAGGATTTTGTCGTCACTGACCGCGCCCTTCTACCCCTCTACGAGACATTTTCATCCTACGTTCGCGATATTGAGAAGAAGAAGAAGGGGGTAGAGAAGGTGCCAGACCACTTTATGCGCTTCGCTTCGCCTCCGGATTTTGCGATCGACCGCAGCCGCGACGGCAACAAGAGCTTCTTCGGCGAGGACTGGGGCGAGGTACCTAAGCGCATCGGGCGTGATCCCCGCTACTTCACGTCCTCGGTCGCGCCGGTGTTCGTACCTGCTACGAGAGCCCCAGGTCAGCCCGCTGCCGGGACCAACGCCTATGGCCTCCTGTCCACCGGTCCGGGCCTTAGAGGCAGTGCGGAGGACTTGGGCAAGCTCAAGGGCTTTGGTTCTTTTGGCGACGCTTATCGTTCGCTGCCCCGTGGCCCGAGTGGTGGCAGCGGCCTTCAGAGCTTCGGCTTCGGTGCTGGTGGCCAGGGCGGGGAGATGTAGAATCCTGGCCCGGCTGCTGATCCTGGCTGGATGCCGTCGATCAAATCGCCGTGGCGCTAGGCGGATGTCTGAGACAGAAGGCTCTCTGACGACTCATCGCGCATTTCGTCTCTACTTGGCTGCTGCAGGTGCTTGAAGACCAACTTGTCTTACATCGAATGGCCTGCGGCTGCAGGTATTTCGTCGACTTCTCTCAACAACAGCAAAGCAAGATGTGATGCTGGAGCGACCGTTCTTCTTCCAAGACCTTGCAACAAGCCCACCATCGCCCTTGTTCACGGATTCTCTCGCTGCCACGTTCAGTCAACTATTTCAAACGACATTTGGCTCCTCTTCGTAGCCATGTCTGGTTGCACATTGCACATCCCGCGATGTCTTGAGCCGAGCGTGCTGCTGAATGGTCTTTTCTCTTTCGCCCTGGCAAAGCAAACGCAAACACAAACACACAAAAAAAGAACGACACAGATGCTTATTACCTGCACTAATGGCTCAAATGAGACACAGGATTCTTTTTCTCTCTCTCTTTATGTGCGATTTGCTTCGCAGCTTCTCTACTCTCTGTCTTTCCTTAATTACTCCTTTCTTTTTCTTTCTTTCCAAGCTGCTTTCTTTCCTCCCTACTCAAAATCATAAGATCGGCACATCAATGAAGGAGACAGAACGGCGGGTGCGTGCGTGCGTGCGTGCGTGGGATTGGCCATAACGGGGTTCCAGAGATGAGGCTACGCGAGGCAAGGGCCTAGCTGCTGCTGATGCTGGATATGGAGATGCGTGCGGGCGTGAGCGTGAGCTGTAGGTAGATAGAAGCACGGTCGCTCGGGCCGGGATGCTGGATCTGCTCATGGTAGAATGAATAAATGGGCTTGTCCGCCAGCTGTAGGGGGGTGAGGGGTGATTTGTGTGCTGTGATGAGTGAGGTGCTGTTGCTGTGGGTGGAGGTGTCTGTCTGTTTGTGCGTGCTGTGTGGTGTGCGGATGTGAATGCATGTATGTATTTATCATACATACACTTTAATCCCCTCGCGTCTTTCTCGTCTCTCTAAAGAAGCGAGAGAATAAGAACACGAGCATGTCCCGTAAAGTCACGCCAGGACGAAAACACGCCTACAAGGGCACGAGGGTATGTACAAATACATGGAAGCAGACACATTACAGTAGTTAGGAATGGAAAGATGAAAACAGGTAAGCCACGTACCAGCCTTCTCAACCCGACCGTCTTACCTACCGTACATAACTACCAGCTCCGTCACCACATACAGCTGTTATTCGATGGCACCTTCCATCGGCGTGAATTGCCATCGTCACTGATCCTCTCTGCACAGAGCACTACGTTAGCAATTTCGTGACTGTTGAAGACGTCACATACATTTCTACCCAGAGTACTCAAGTCAGACCTTTGCTGGCATCTTCCAACTCGCTCTCAGTCGGTGTGATGTTGGCAACGACTCATGTTACGGTAGGCTTGGAATTTCTCCCGGTCTTGAGTGCCCTCAGGTTCCAGTGTCCTTTTGTATGTGCAGAGGAATGCGATGGTCATAGGCTATCCCGTGAGCTGTTCAGAAGTGAAGCCATGATAGCCACCTTGGAAGGTTATAGAGAGCCGCTCGAATCCCATGAGCATAATCTCATTGGAAATATTGGGCATAAGTGGCCGAGTGGATCTAGCACTCCCGATATTGCATCGTATATTTGTATAAGAAATCCCCCTGGTGTGAACCGTCGTAAGACCTTAAGGATTGCTGCTTACCAAAAGTTCCAACGCATTTATAGTACGCTCGCCACAACTCCCGTCCTGTGTCAGCTCATCGATTTGTTGCCATTACAGCAGATACTACAACTTGTCAGTGTATCGATGCTCTCTTCAGTGTGAAGACAGGGTTGTAGATAGTATAGCGCACAAACACTGCTCTCTGTCATGTACGTTATAGCGGCGAGTCGGTTATTCAGTATCTAAGAAGAAGACTGCTGCGGCGATTTTTCGCTATAAGCGTTTTGCAGGGGGTACATTGGTATTCGGTTTGCCGGGCTGAGGGCACGACGAGGGTCCCTCCGAACACTGATGCTGGTTTCACATAAAAGGCTTTTGTCGCTGCGTCGGTGATGCTGTACATTAGGTACCTCTAACTATTAATATATACCGTCACTATTCTAAATAGCCGCCTTACGTCATTACTCTCCTCTCCCCCTTCAAGCAGACTCTCTTTAGACTCATCCATTCACTTCGCTATTTACGATTAAGCAGCACATTGATCCGCTTCTTTTTTGGCCTTGATTGTAAGCCAATGCGTCGATGGCAGACGGTTGAAGCGGGTGGTAGATTGTTATCCCGTTAGCGGTGTTGGGTGGGATCTGCTCTTTCTTATGAAAATATATAGCCCATACTCCCCAGCCCTCGTTACTGTTTGGAGATACGAGCTGCTACACTGTACAGCAACACGTATACTAAAACAATAAGCTAAGTCTCTATATAGCGTATACATATTTACCGGCTCATCGTTATCTCCCAAATTCCAACCCCTTAACTGTCCGGACAGATCCTCGAGCCCGACAATATCGTTCCTAACTATACACGCCAGCTACGTAGCCTCTCTGCCCTCATTGTTTTACCATACACGGCGTGGGCGAAGACAAGAACCGTTTCATCTCTACAATACGGGATCACCCTTGCATCGCTAATATCTTCAGCAATTATGCATGTCTCAAAGCATTCAAAGGACTCAGAATTCACAAAGAAAGCCCATAACAAACTATCTATAACAGACGAACTATCTTTTCCTCTAGCAATCCCAGCTACTCCCTCACATAAAAACCCTCACCATCGAGCTAGTTCGTGCTATGCGCTACTTTCAAGCGCCTTCAAACAGGCCGATTATCCATTCGAAGCACAAGAATGGCTACAGACAGAGAGAAACATATAATAGCATTTCATCATCAATAGATCATGTGCTACGATTACGGAGCTCGCCTATACAGTAACAAGGATTTAGATATAAGAGATATTCCTTCCGCATACTTCAGCATGCTGAGCCGCCGATGCCCTGAGAAGGGACTAAGAGCATCCTAAAAATAGGAAATACTATGTACCTGGATAATGAGAAAAGGTAGGGTATACTACAGATTATCTATAGCTTATTTCTGCAGACGGTATAAGGCCTGCTGTCCTGCGACTTAGAAATATTCTACTTCTATTAATACCATCCACCATCGCAACCGCCCATAACTATGCACCAACACCACCGCAAACAGACGTCCAGCACCATCACCTCCTCCCACCCCCCAAAAAAACCTAGCTCACAATTCAGTTGCAGCCTCTCACTCTCTTGCGCACACGCAAAGCGAGAGTAATCCCCATTACTACTCTGATCTTTCCTGTCTTTCAATAGCCATGAAAATTTCCCCAAGCTTGCCCAAAGAAACAAACAGGCAAGCAAGCAAGTTAGCAACATCAACACGTCTTTTATCCACCCTCCACCACATCCAACCACTTACATACACATCCATCCAGCGCCAACCACACCCCCAATCATAAAGCCACGAACTCCATTTCCAAACAGTGACGTCTCAAACACCATGCACCAACCACGCCAACCCTCACACTTCCGCACTACTAACACCAGACCAGCATCACAACCAACGCATAAAATGCACACACACACACACACACACACACACACACATATATATATATATAACATTCTCCACTTCCCAGCGCCCCCTCCACGCACCGCACACGACGCAAAATCCCGCCCATAAACGCGGCATACCAATTCGGCCCATTGCCTTCTGCGAAAAACGTTCTTGATCCTCTACTGCGGCCGAAGTTCTAATGCTTCTGCAAGGTTTCTGATTCCACTAAACATTTCATGACGTGCTGTTGTTATTTTCTTTTGAAATTGGGTTTGCTTTGGTTCGTGTTGACGGTGATAGTGGATGCAAGCGCAGAAAAGTGGTGCGTGGTGCTGTTTTCTTGAGCTGCTGCTCACCACCACCCCCTTCCTTCCCTTCCCTTCCATGCCCTACTTCTTAAGTCTTAGCCCCCACCGACAGACACTACCAACACACACGACCGCAGTCACGCAACACGACAGCCCCGTCTGGGGTCATCGAAATTCGCTTCCAGGTTCGAGCCGTCTTCCTTGTCTGGAAGAATAGAAAGCAAGCACAGCTAGTAAGACGAGCAAGCAAGCAAAAGGCCTCGTTGTGTTTACGTACCGTAACCGTAACCGTAACCGTAACCTTCTGCACCAGCTATTCAGCTATTCAGCTACTCAGCAACTCAGCAACTCAGCAACTCAGGTATCAGCAAACCACCCCCACCCACCCCCACCCCTAAAGAACTCTACGCCCAAACCTCCCGAAACTCGCCCAAATCGCACTGGCCATAGCGCTCCGCCGCCACCGCGACAATCATATCGAGCGTGGCGCGCGTGTTTGCGTCTGGGATGATTTCTTCCTCTGCTTCAGCTCCATCTTTACCTTTTCCTTCCCCGGCCTCAATCTCGCCTTCTTCGTTTTCACCTTCGACTTCTTCTTCGTTTTCTTCTTCTTTGCCGTCAACGGCAGCAGCACCTGCATCCGCACCCCCCCCACGCAACCACCCCCCCTCCACCAATCTCGCTCTCAATCCCTCGTCCCGCGCCGCAAACGCGTGTATTTTGTCCTGCAGGAGGGGCTTGCCACTACCATTTTCCTTCTTCGCCTCGCCGTCAGCGTCAACATTGCTGTTTTCTGCCTCCTGATCGTCGGCTGTGCCGTCCATGCCAAAGTTGATGTCTGTGTTTGTGTTTGTGTCCATGGTAGCGGTAGCGGTAGCAGTGTCCGGGTCCAAGAACTCCAGGCGCGAGAGCAGGCGCTCGCGGGCGGCGGCGAGTTGGTGGTGCTGCTGGGCGGTGGCGTCGAGGTCGAGATTGTCTTTGTCTTTGTTGGTGGTAGAGTCGGTGTTGCTGTCGGTGGCGGGATCCGCGTCCGCTGCGTTCTTGGCGGGTAGTGCCATGTCGGGGGTAGATATCGGCTCAGAGTCGTCGGCATTGACCATCTCTGCATCCCCACCCAACGCATCCAAGACCCTCCTCCTCGCCCTCTCTAACACTGCCTCCGCCTCCGCCTCACTCTCAACACCCTCAGTACCCACCTCCTCCCCCTCCCCAGCACCCTCACCCTCCTCCACACCAGCCCACCCCTCCGTCGCCCGCGCAACCTCCTCCCCCCGCCAGCCACAAGCGACCCAAACGGCCCTCCTCGCCAAATCGCGCACAACAGCGACCTCCTCAGCGCCCAGCTCGCCCATCTCCGGCACCCTAGCCAGCAGCGCCCAGATCCACGCGCTGAGCGTCGTGCCCACATTCCTTCCGCGGCGCAGCAACCCCTCCGCCAGCGGCAGCACGGCCAGCACAACGGCGCGGTCCATGAGGGCCGCCTGGGCGCGCGCCGGGGGTTGCGTCGTCAGCACGGTCTGCCAGTCGCGCACGGCGTGTTTGATTGCACGCGCCTTGCGCGGGAACGTCGTGATATGGGCGGGGGAGAGGGCGGCGAGGGCGGCGGCCGGGGGCGGGGTTTGCAGGCGGACGCGGAGCGCGGCGTAGCGCGCGAGCAGGGCGGCCGTGTATGCTGCTTGCGGGGTGTTGGTGGGCGCGTGCCCAGAGTTGCCTGGCTTCACGGGCCCCAGCACCGGCGCAGCGACGTACGCGCCGTCGGTGTAGAAGCCCCGCTCCCCGTCGTACACGCCCTCCTCGTCCACGCTCCGCTCTCGCTCCGCGACCATCAGGTTCGGGATCCCGTGCGCCTCGGCGCGCACCATGCGCAGGTAGCGCAGCGCGTCCATGCCGTCGCTGCTGATGTCGCCGTCCCATTCTGCGTCGCTGCTGTAATCTTGCTCATCCAGCCCCGGCAGCGCGCTCACTTGCCCGTATGTCGCGTGCACGCGTGGCTGCTGCTTGTGGTGGTGGTTGTGGTTGTTGTTGTTGTTGTTGTTGTTGTTGCGGTCGAAGCGCCGCTCGTAGCGCATGGGGGCGGGGGTGTTTGAGCCTGAGCCGGGGAGGGCACTTGAGCCTGAGCCTGAAAAGGTGGTTGCGCCTGCGCTTGCGTCCTCGCCCTCCCCAAAACCAGGGTCATCATAATCCACCCCTCCCCTCTCTCTCTCCCCCGACGACGACGGCCTCGGTGGAGGAGGTGCCGCAAGCGGACGGCCGTAATCATCCGGCCTCGCGCGCTTGTTGTACTGCGCGCCATCGGTGGTGGTGGCGAGGTTCTTGCGCTTTTGGGGGGGCATTTTCGCGGGTTGTTGGCGGTTTGCTGGTCGGTGGGTGCTGGTTGGTGAGATGTAGAGAGCGAGAAGAGGAAGAGAGGAAGCGCGACGAAAGCGCGCAGAAAGTGAAGCAAGTGAAGCGCAGAACCACTTTCAACTTTCGTCACTGCGCGCGCGCGCGTGCAAGGGCGTGCAAGGAGCTTGGGCCCGGCAATGCGGAGATTACGGCGTTAAGGCCGCACCCGATGGGATCATTTATATATATATATATATATATACATTAACAGCTGTCTGTCTGTCTGTTTGGTTTATATACATACATCCTTCCCAGACTATTCCCATGCACAAAAGTACATAGGTTAAACCGGGCATTCTCGCATGCTCGAATGCTCACATCGCCGCACCATCCACAGTCCACAATCCAAGCGCACATGCTCCTCCCACAGTATGTACATACATACACACATCCACCCAGAACAGAAACAGAAACACGACGAAATAAACAGAATACCATCGTGTAGGGAAAAAGGAAAAAGTATGTAATGCCGATGCCATTGTCCCCGATCCCATTCCCGCCAAAAACGCCGCGCTCCAATCAAGCACCTTGAACACCACTTTACACACACCCGGCTACTCATTCATCATCAATCGTCCACACGCCCGCCTCCCTCGCCCTCCCCCTCCCACGCCCCTCCTTCAGCTCCTCCGACAAATGCGCCGTGTCCTCGACCAATGGCGGGACATGCCACCCGGCGCTCTTGGCGACGCGCACCACCCTCAACTCGGGAAAAAAGCCCTCGTCCAGGGCAGCGACCAAATCCAGCGGTTCGAGATCGAGGTCCGGCCCCTCGTGGCGCGGGCCCGTGTCGCCCGAGGAGCTGAGCTCGAGGCGTTGTAAGGAGCAGGACGACAGCCCCGTGCCTTCGCGCCCGAACGCGTTGAATGTGATGTAGTCGAGCGAGAGGCGCAGGAACGCGAGGCCCCGGGCACGGCTGCCACCTGAAGCCGCGCCTGGCTGGACGTCCTCGCCCGCGCACGCCCGCAGCACCCCGTCCAGCGACGCGTGCCCCAGGTCGCGGATATTCTCGACCGTGAGCTCGCGCAGCTGAGGCCCAGCATGCGCCAGCAGACCCAGGACCTCCGCCTCCTTGAGCCGCGGACAATGCGTCAGCGACAGCACGGCCAGGCTCGGCGGCAAGTGCGTGGCGCCCGAGACGGGGTCGCCCAGGCCGCTGATGAAGCGCCCGTGGATGCCGCCGCTGAGATGCAGCGCCTCGAGGGCTGGGGGCCAGCGCATGTGCGCCGACAGGAAGGCGTCGCTGTCGTTGCTCGAGCGGGGGAAATACAGCGTCTTCAGACTTTCAAGGGGACGGAGCGCGTGCGCCAGCGAGGCCAGCGCAATCGCCTCGCTTGTCAGCGACAGGTCCAGCGTCCGCAGCTTGGTGCACTTGCTCAGCGCGGCGAAGCAGTTGACTGCAAACGACGACTGCGGCGCCATGAAGACCTCGAGGCTCCCCTTGACCCGCCCGAGCAGCCGCGCCGTCACCGACTTGCTGCTCTGGTGCACAATGTGCCGCAGGTCGAGCACCCGCACCAGCTCGGCTAGCTCGCTGCGCTTGACGTGCGCGTTGATCGATGGGCAGATGGTCCGCACGAAGGGCGCGAAGTTGGGGCCGATCAGGTGCGGCGCTTCGTACAGGCGCGCTATCGCCGCGTTGTACCATTGGTGGTTCACCAGGCAGCACGCGTATAGTGTGCGCTGCGACGAGGGGTGGCGCGGGATGTATGAGAGTATCTCGAGCAGGATCTCGTTCGGTAGGTAGATGGCTTCGCGGGGGGGGGGGGGGGGGGGGGGGGGGCGTGGAGGAGGGCGGTTGGGAGGGCGACTGGGAGGACTCGGAGGAGCGCGGAGAGGACTCCTCATGGACGCAGTCAGTTGGCGGCGCAGACGGCGGCGCGGGTGGCGGGGCCTTTGGACGACGTGCGAGCGCCGCCATAGCTGCTGTTGCTGCTGCTGGAGCTTGCGCGATCAAGGAACTGCTACAGTATGGGAGGCGCAAGCAGCCTGTGCATTCGGTTCGGCGTGGGATGCGTCGTGAATGGAACAATTTGCTATGGGCGAGGCGAATGGAGACGGTGGTGCAGACGAATGACGTTGGACCGAGGTCTTTGATCTTCAGCCCTACGCGCTGATCCGTCCATGATCCATGTACAACACTACGAAACAATAAATGCAGAGTAGCGTCTTCGTTTATTTACTTTTACTTTCAATCCAGCTAATCGTACAGATACAGAGTAGGTAGAGTACACCCACTTCACCTTACAAAAACCCCTCCTCCTCCAGCCTCCTCCGCTCATCCCTCACCTCGCGATCCATCCTCCGCGTAACCCTCCCCTTCTTCTCACTCTTGCCCCTCTTCTCCTTCAAGCGTCTCTTATCCTCCTTACTCAGCTTCGCCGCCGCAACGCCCAAGTCCCTAAACCCGACCGCGTCGCCATGGACGCGCGCCGCGTCCGCCGCGCCGCCCTTGCCCAGCCGCACCGTGCGCGGCACCCGCGTCGCCGCGCCCAGCGCCCACAGGTCGCCCCACCGCGCCTTGCGCGCGTCGCGGTACGCTTGCTTGCCGAAGCTGCGCGGGACCGTCCACCGCTCCAGCCGCCCCGCGGGTGTGCACATGTCCATTATGATGTGCCCGCGGCGCTTGAGCGGCGGGAGGATCAGCCGTGGTAGCGTCAGCGTGAGCGCTTGTGTTTGCGCGGCTGAGGCGGCTACTGCTGCTTTGGCTGAGGCTGCGTCTTGTTCCGCCGTTGTCGATGGTGCTGCTTCTTCCGTCGTGGTCGTAGGCTCTTGTGTCGGCTCCTGCTGTGCCTGCTCTTGCTCCGCGACTATCGTCTCCGCTTCTACTCCCGCTTCAGCATCAACCCCCTCTTCCACATCCACATCCACCACCTCCTCAAACCCATGCCCCTCGAACGCCGCATCCGCCGCCGTCTCGCCCTGCTCAAACCTTCTCTCCCTCCTAAGATCGACGCCCCTCTGCACCGCCAAATAGCTAAACTGGACATCCTCATGGTTCCTGTCGCGGGCGCCCAGCAAGCGCTGCAGATACGGCGGGCGAATATAGCGCTGCTTAAAGTAGCAAAAGTCCTTGCGGTTGCGGCTCACGCCCGGGATCTGGTACATGGGGCAGGCGGTGTGATTGGTGCACGGCGCGACAATCATGGCCTGCTCCTTCTTGGTCCAGCGGCCCTTGTGCTTCGAGTCCTGGAGCAGCGTCTCGGTGCGCTCCGCCCCGGGGCTCGCAATGACGGTGTCGAGCAGCTGCGCGCGCGCGCCCGCTATCACCTCGAACCCGCGCGGGAGCCCCTTCTCTAGCAGCACCAGCACGCCGCCCCGCGGCGACGTCAGCGACCACAGCTTCTGCAGCGCCGCCTTGCGCAGCCACTCCTCCCGGATCCCCCACAGAAAGTGCGGCGCCACCACCACGTCGAACACCTTGCGCGCCTTGGGGCCCACCTTGTCCGCCGGCCCGATCGTCTCCGGCAGCCGCGGTATGAACGTCGTGTTATCCAGGAACTGCGCCGCGCGCTTGCGCAGCGTGTCCGCGCCCGTGACGACGGACGCCTTGCCCACGGGCGCGGGCGCCCCCTCCGCCGCCTCTCCTGCTTCCTGTATCCGCGCCCATTCTGCGCGCAGCACCTCGCGCCACGCGACGACGGCCGCGCCGCCCGAGCTTGCGTCTAGGATCAGCGGGCCCCCTTCTTTCTGCAGCAGCCCCGAAAGCCACTCCCCGCCTAGGCGGCGCCGCACCTCAACCAGCACGCTGACCATGCTCGCGTACGTGCCCGGCATCACGGCCGCGAGGTACGCGTCGCTCTCCATGGGCGCCATGCTAGTCTGGCCCGGCTCGAGCGGGATGGGCTTCTGGACGAGCTCGCCGCCCGCAGGTCGCGGCGTCGCGGCCGAGTAGGGCAGGCGCCGCCCGCCGAAGACGCGCTGCGCCGCCTCGCTGAGGTGCTTGTTCGAGGCCGCGGCGAGGATGTTGGAGATGGGCTCCACGAAGGCGGCTTTGGGGAGGTGGATCGTCGAGGGCGATGTCGCCCAGCGCCCGGCTAGCGTCAGCGGGTGCGCGCGCACTTTCTCGCCGCCGCTGCCCTCGTACTCTTCCTCTTCGCCTTCCTCTGCCTCGAACCCTAGCTCTTCCGCCTCTGCCATCTCCTCCCCCTCCTCCCCCTCCTCCACTTCCTCAACAAACTCCTCCCCTTCCTCGCCCTCCTCCATCTCCACCTCCCTTGCCCCCTCCCCAACAGCACCCGCCTCCCCACCAACAAAATACTCCACAGCCTTGAGCGTGCCATCCTTGCGCTCAACAAACAAGCTATCCCGCACACTATAAACCTCGCCCTTAGCGAGCCCGCTCTCGCCCTCCCCATCCTCTTCATGCTCAACGCGCTCAGCCACCAGCTCCTCCATCGGCACCACCCGCAGCGGCGCCCCGTACAGCCGCTCGTAGACGCGGTACTCCTCGCCCGAGAGATGGGCCTCGGGCAGCACGTCGCCGAAGGCTTGGCGCGCGGCGCGCACGGCTGCTTCTAGCTCGGCGGGCGTGCGCGGGCGTGTGCGCTCTTCTTGTGCGGCTTGTGTCTCTGCTTCTGCTTCCGCCTCTGGAGCTTCTTGTTGTGCTTGTCCTTGCTCTTGTGCTTGTGCTTGTCCATGCTCTTGTGCCTGTCCTTGTCCCTCCTCCGACGGCGCCCGCCTCGCCACCTGCACACCGAAGCCACGCCGCTGCAGCTGCTGCTGCCGTTGTTGCCATTGCCGCACCCCCGCGAGCGCGCTCCGCCGTCCCGTCGTGCCCGCGGCCGTGCGAGTGGCGTGCCTAGCCGCTGCTAGCATTGTTTGTGTGTGTGTGTAGTGGTGGTGGCGGTAGGTGTGTGTGTGTTCGTCCGTTCGTTTGTTTGTTCGTTCGTTCGTTCGCCGTTCGCCGTTCGTGATGTAAGGTGGATAGGTAGGTAGGCAGTCGGATAGGCAGGTAGGCGGATAGGTCCTCGTAGGAGTGAGTCCTCGGTCGGTCGTCCAGTCGTGGCAAACACCGCCGCTCTCTCTCTGTCACTCTTCTTTCGTACGAGCGAGCGTGCAGACCTCTTGACCTCTCGCGCAGTAAATGAACGAACGAGCGCGCGCGTATGCGTGTGTGGCGTCGCCCTCGCAAAAAGGCAAAGGTAAAGTAACGTCAAGACAATAATTAATTCAGAAGGACCGAGCTCCCTCCACCCACCAACCAGCACGCACCCACCAACCAAAGCCAAAGCCGCAAAGAATGGAAGACGGCAAATCACCGGCCGAGCTTTTGTCACCGCCGCGCAAAAACGTACGAGTCGTGCCTTCCCGCCAAGACTGGCCCCGCTTGACTCGCGCCCTGTTGCCCGTTGCCCAATCCTTACTCTAGGTTAGGTTAGGTTCAGCCTTATGGATCTAGGATTGGGCGCACACGGACGTTGGAATTTTTTTTTTTTTTTATCGGCGCCGGTGCCCGCCCCCCGCCACTGCTTGCCTGGGGACTAGGCTGAGCTGGGCTGGGCTGCAACACCATCATCGCTATCCTATCACAAGTAGACTGGACTAGACTAGATTGTCCAGCATGAACGCATGCACAAAAGCCAGTGGCACAATGGCACAACCGTCGAGTGTAGAAGAGTGGCATGGATACTATGTAACCCGAGAAAGCAATTCTGCAAGCCCGCACCCCCCAACCAACCCCAACCGTGACCTTCCCGCCTTCAAACCTGGCCTCCCGCCCCGCACTGGCCGTGCTCAATTGCAGCTTCCATCTGTCGCCAGTTCAGTCATCCACACTGGCTTCGACTTCTTCCGCCCAGAGCTACCGCCTCGTGCTGGAGCCGACCCTGTGCTTCCGCCACCGCCACCGTCGTCTCACCTTCCCCCCCTCGTCCCCGTGTGTGTTCAATCTGGTGTTCGTCCCCTGATAGTAGCTCAAAACCTCCCCACGAGCAGACACTGTACCGGAAATGTGTAACCCCGAAAGCACAAGTAAAACGCAAAAAAGGCAAAAAGCAAAAAAAGACTAAAGAAAAAAAGGAAAAGGGGAAAATAGCACGTTGGTGAAGGAAAACTGGAGAGCAGTCTGATGATCCTCTTGCCGATGTCGTGGACCATCGCGATTATAAGGTCGTCGTCGTTGGTCCAGGTTGTCCTTGGTGACTTGCTGAGAGGCGCAACCAAACCACTTGCCCCGGGCCCGCCGGCCTTCCCTACCCTCGACGATCCAGAGCACCTTTCGAGAGCCGATCCGAACAGCGCGTAAGAGGATGCCAACGACCAGGGCGGTGCGTCGCCCGAGCGGGCGGAAACACACAGAGACCGGGTCCTCGCCAGGATAGCGTATGGATGGGCCGGGGGGACCGAGCGGGGGCAGGCCGAGGAATCGGTCCAACGAGAGCAAGCCGACAAAACAAGAGATGAGAGCTGAGTGTGTGTGAACAAGGAGTCTTCGCCGTCCGGACGCCCAGATGCTGCCGGACGGCAATGCCGCGTTTCCCAGATGTTGCAGAGTGCCATCGGAGTAAACGGGGGTTTCAGACCGATGCCACGTGAAAAGATGGATTGTGTGGAAAGATGCCAGGCTAGGGCCGATTCGTTTCATTCATCAGTAGCCGGGCTGGTACTGGTCATTGCGCTTGGACGAACGAAGTTGCCTGTGGCGGCGAGAGCGAGATTAGCATTTGAACGTGAAGACCCCCCGCGCCAAGCACGCATCGCACTAAAGCCGCAGAGGAGAAGAGGTCTTACTAAGGTCGAATGTAATATTAAACTCACATTCCGGTGCCACCTTCGCGGGGGTTGACGGGGCCACGACGCTTGTCGGTGATGGTGCCGGCGGCGGCGGTCGGGCCAGCGGTGGCAGCGGCGGTGTTGGTGACATGGCGGCCACGGACCTTGTCCTCCTCGTCGGGCTGGGCCTGGTTACCGGCGGCCTGGGCAATGGCCTGGGCGTTCTTCTGGTACTTGTAGACGGTCCAGTCGAAGACGTAGTCGTACTGGAAGCCCTCACGGACGAAAAGGTCGCGGAAGATCTTGCGCAGGTACGAGTAGTCGGGCTTGTCGTCGAAGCGGAGCGAGCGCGTGTAGTTGAGGTAGATGGCGAACTCGTTGGGGAAGCCACGGCACAGGACCTCGGTGGGGGTCGTCATCTTCTTCTCCATGATGCGGTCGTACTTCTGCTTCTTGGTGGCCGCCTTCAGGCCCTGCCAGGGAAGGGAGCCGCGGCAGAAGTAGAGCATCACGTAGCCCAGGGACTCCATGTCGTCACGGCGGGACTGCTCGACACCCAGGTGGGTGTTGATGCTGGCATAACGGGCGGTACCAGTCAAGTTCTTGTTCTCTCTGTAGGGAATGTGGAAGTGAGTCTTGGGGTCACGGTACTTCTTGGCAAGACCAAAGTCGATGACGTTGACCTGGTTGCCACGCTTGCCGATGCCCATGAGGAAGTTGTCCGGCTTGATATCACGGTGGATGAACGACTTGGCGTGGATGTACTCGATGCGGGAGATGAGCTGGTCGGCAAGGAGCAGAACCGTCTTCAGCGAGAACTTGCGGTTGCAGAAGTTGAACAGATCCTCGAGCGAGGGGCCAAGGAGGTCGAGCACCATGGCGTTGTAGTCGCACTCGGTGCCGAACCAGCGGACGAAGGGGATACCGACGCCGCCGGCCAGCGACTTGTAGACGCGAGCCTCATATTCGAGCTGGGGGTGCTTGGCCTTGACGCTCTCGAGCTTGATGGCAATCTCCTCGCCAGAGATGATGTTGGTGCCTGTAGGGAGGAGTCAGTAGGGCGTCACGGCGACAAGTGGCTTTTGGGGGCCAAGTCCATACCAAGGTAGATGTCACCAAAGGAGCCGCTACCGATCTTGCGGCCGATACGGTACTTGTTGCCGACGCGGAGGTCCTGGAGCAAGGTCAGCGAGAGAGGCCATGTGAAGCTGCGACCGACGACGATGGGGGGGCGGCCAACAGCGGATCGGAGAAAAGGAGCTAGGGAGGATCAACGTACCATTGTCGTCATCGTTCGGTGGACTACCTGTCAGGACGAGCAAGCAGCGGGTGGTGAGGTGTGGTGTTGGAAAGGGTTGTGGTGGTTTGGTGGTTTTCGTGGGGTTAAGTTCAGCCTGTTGCGGGCGAGAAGGCCGGTCAGCAAGGCTTTGCCGGCAAGGCGGTGTGGGTAAGGCCGAGCAGGTGACGGTGGACCGACGCGGGCAGCAGTGAGGGGGCGGGCTGGAACAACGGTCGGCGGCAGTGCTGGGCGGAGAAGGGCCTTTGGGCGAGAAGTGTGAGACTTACGGGCGAACACACGCAGTGGAGGTGAGCAAGAGGGAGAGTCAAGAAGAAGAAGAGGGTCGGGGAGGAAGATTCAGGAAGCGGCTCGACAAGGGAGCACTCAGCTTCGCGGGCTGCGGTGCGGTGGAGAGTTGTGTGTGTGTACAGTAGGTAGGTAGAGAGAGGAGCGGCGAGGAAGGGTCGATGGGGGTTAGGCATGCACCGGGGCTAGTGTGAATAAGCGCCTTTCTGGGCTCTGGGCACCAAAGCAAGATTGCGCGAACCACGGCAAAGACAGACAGCGTTGGGCTGCCCCTGTTGAGTCTGGGCTGCCTAGCTAGCTGTCGCTCTGTCTCTCTTTCTGCTTGCTTGCCTGCCCCTTTCCTCCGTCATGCAATGCGAAAAGTCATCTCAATGCATGCATCAACCCTTCGCTTCTATTAAAAGCCTGCCCGCACGGAACCCCGAGCCCGCTGCTTTCAGCCATGCCACCTCCCACCCCCGTCAAAGGCCCCCGATCCAGCGCTGAGGTGCGATTTGGCTGCCGGCCGTTGCGACTACGCGAGCGCACCTCATACGAAGATCGCCACAACTCCACCCGGCCCGGCCATAACGTCACCCTCCAAGCGCCCAAATCCCTCTTCCGAATTTCTGATTTTAAACTAACCAAAGGGCCCAAGCTGCGTCTCACCCATGTGCCAGAGAGTCAGCCGCACCGCAACCTAAAATATGCAACGCGGGAGCCTCACCGGTGAAAGCTGTGACGTCGCACCCTCGCTACATGCACCACATGCGTGCCCCAACTCCCTATCGTGGCCTTCCCGTTCCGTCGAGCAAAAGCCCTGCGCTCCACCGCAAACCGCGCTTTTCGTTGCGTCTCGCCCTAGCCGCCGCCGCCAAAGCCGCCCGGACACGTGGCTCAGCAGGCCACCTCCCTTTTGTCTCCACGCCCTTTCAGCTCAGCCTCGCTTCCTTCGGTAATCCAACACGCGCCTAACACATTGTTGTTGGTCGTGTGTTTGTTATTGAGACGGACATAACGCCGGACGTTGCCTGCACCAAACCCCCATTTCCCGCAGATTATCCCTCGTCAATCTCCATGCGCCCTCCGCCAAGTGACCGCCCGCCAAGCCCCTCCTCCGCCAGCGTCAGCACGCCCTCCGACGCCCGCAGATCGCCCGGTATCGCGTGCTGGCATCAGACGCGCCGTGCGGGTGGCCGCGGCCCGGCCGTTGCTCCGTACCTATTGGCTTGGGATGTTGCGGACCGCGGGGGCGACGAGGCGCAATATCTGCCCTGCGATAAGTCCTGCTGGCCGCTGGACGATCCTGCCTGTTGTACTACGTATCTACTGTGTTGGCTTGCCGCGCGGAGTAGGTGCCTATTACAGCTATAGGGGTGCATGTTGTTATAAGCCACATGTTCTTTGTGGGCTACTCTTTAGGTTTGTTGAGCTTTGCTGAGCTTACACTCTAGGCACAGCCCTATGAAGCAATCTACGGATAGTGATTTAATCTACTTATAGCAGTATGACACAATTATAGTGCTTTTGAATATTTAAATTCAGAGCGTCCTGATACACTTTCGCTTCTACAATATCATTCGATATGGGGAATCGGATAACAATATATACCCATGTAACCGTAGAGACCTTCCCTATACGGATACGGGTAACCTGATGTACCTGGAACTTCTCTCAGACCATGGCGACGAAAGACCATCCACGTCTGCTGATCGTGTTACTTGTACCGTGTATCCGCCAGACATGTGGCGTTGCGTTTGCTTCGGGCAAGATTTCCAACGGCTCTCGATTTGATTGCGCAATGTATCTGTGAACTGTCTCTTCCGTTGTCCACGTTGGCCTGGCCGTCAATGCGTGTGCAGGTTGATCGCCATGACGTCTAACGTGGCAGTGATAAACCTCCGACTGCAGCGCGCAATCCCTGTACCAGCTTCTTCAGACATGTCAAAGGGGATGCAATTCCAAGGCAACGAACCGACGTGTGTTTAGGGGAGCTTGCAGCATGCAATTGATCGCCAGGGCTTCAAATCAAACACGCATGGAAACAGGAAATCAAAAGCCGGGACTCTTCGGTTGATCGACTGACAAACGAACGCACTGGTCCAGACGAATTGCCGACGGAAACGTACGAAAGGAAAGCGACAGGAGACAACAAACATAGGCTTCACAATGCAGTCACCAACAGGCCATTGACGAGACAGTCGCTTCCACCGAGCCTCAATTATCCGAGACTATATACAGCGCGCAGCTCGGCACATCGAGCAGACTCGTCAGAGCCTGGCTGCGAGTGCTTCGGCAGGGATATAGTGCAGCCTCTATTCCTCTAGGTTCGCGACGTTTAATGACCGCCAGTGCTCTTGAGGCCTGTGTTGCGGGGGTCGTTCTTCCACTCATCGGCTACAGCGCAAAGTTAGCTAGCTGCACATCGGCGTGAATTTTGTGTGGAGAGCGCGGGAATATGCGGCGATCGAATCGCATTGAGCCACTCGCGGTGCGGCTCGGAGAAAAGGAACGGAGGGCCTCGGGCAAGGAATGGTGGAGAGTAGGGAGTTACGCACTGCTCTTGATGGTGTTGGAAAGGCTGTTGACACCGTAAAGGATGATGAGGCCTGCGGTCGCGGGGTTAGCGGTGTCCTCGGCTGTAGGTTGAAGATGCGATCAAGCTTGGAACTGGCGGCAGATTCATCGGAGAATGGCAGCGTTGGTTCGTAAAGCCATCGGAGGGGCAAGCATACCGGCAGCGTAGAAAGGAGCCATGGGCCTAGCTATAACACCGAACATTGTCAGCCCTGTTCCTCTTACACCTATCCTCGCATCTGGAGCCGGAGTCGGCGTCGCTTCACATACCGACGGGCGTGGGCCACTTCTTGCCGAGGAGAGACATTGTGCTTGATGCGCGGTGTGCGGATTGACGTTTGGAACGGGGATTGGAGCTGAGGTGAGGTTGAGCTTCTCGTTGTTCGCTTTTGGCCGGCGATGAGGTCGAAGTCGGAACTCTGAGGGCTCCTGGTCTTGGCGCGAGGGAAAACGGACCATGCCGCTTTGGGCATTAGCTTCGTAGGTGGGATGCGATGCGACGCCATGTAAACAACCAACATCAACCAGCAGACGCTCTACCTTGCTACGAATTCTTCCGCCCAGCAACCGTCAGCTGCAAACATGGCAAACGCTCTCGAAGGCTGCGTTTCCTCGCTGCGCTCCAGCATGCAATTGCTGGATTCTTCCATCTCCATCCTCGACTCTGGCGTCAACGACCTTCCCCGCCTCTCCAAGGTCCTGCAAACTACAAGGGTGCGTTGGTTTCTTTCCCGAGCTCTCTCAATACATAGCAATGGGCCTCTTCTCCGAGCCGTGCTGACACAATCTACAGCATTTCGAGCTCATCTCCGAACCGGACCTGCACACTGCCCAACGGGCACTCCTCTCCGAAATCCGCCCCGAAGTCGACAATCTCCTCGCGCGCGTCTCCAACTACCTTGACAAGCTCGAGCGCCGCGAGCAATCTTTGATCGCCAAGTGCGAGCTCAACGAGGGCCGGTTGAACCAGTATGAGGCGCCCGCCGCGTCGTCCGGGCGCGCCTCGGCAGCGGGCTCACGGAGCGCCAGCAGGGCGGGCCAAGGACGTGGATTGACTGGCCTCGAGGAGCTCAAGGTCAAGCAGCTCCGACAGAAGAAGGAGAGGCTGAGCTATGCGGTTGATCGCTTGAACCTGCAAGCGCAGCAGAGGCAGAGGCAGTTGCGCATGAGCATGGCGGCTCCGCAGCAGTTCCGGTACGATGACGAGTTTTGAATATGAATACGGGCTTTCTTTGGCTTTGGAGTTGGGCTAGGACCGGTTGATACCCTTGTTTTGGTGTTGAGTGGCCACATCCGCTCTCTTGAAGAGATGGGGAATTGTACAGAGCTGCGATGGAATTGGCAACCGCTCGCGCCGCCGCTTGTGGTGGCATTCGTCGCAATAACCCGAAATCTATCTTTCGTTTCTATAAAGACAAACACGCACAGCAATTGCCATGGTAGCATCATATCAACGAGAGATTCAGACAGGTCGGATGCATACGAAGATATTAATACACGAAGGTACAAGAGTATTCTACGAGAGTACCAAGGAAGGACGGCAAAACAACAAAATGTAGGTCCTATACCCATATGCACTCTTTCCCGGTCCAAACATCGCCGAGCCTAGCTGCTAATCTTACGTCTTTCAGTCTACCCAACCCTTCCGCCTGCCATCGCAACGTATTATAGTCATTAGCGCCTATCGACAATCAATCAAAACACTATCGCATCAATCCCTCATGAAAGCTTCCATATGATAGCAGAAGCGCTTGCCGCATAATTCACCACTCCAGGCTTCATATCTACAAGGTTTGGTGGATGTCTATCTGCATTTTACTTCTGATGAGAGGTATATGATACATGGTGACGAGATATGTTGCTCCTATTCTTTGGTATGTTTCTACTCTTATTTTATTGTGAAAGGTTTTAGGCTCTGCACCTGCGTATTCTCCTACCCTGGTGAGATTATTTCATGTCCTTAAATTTTCTGCCCTCGTATTTCTATGGAGTACCCTCACATTTTCCATTTATATACCTATACAGCCTGCCCTTCATTTTTATATTCACTGTGGCTACCCAGATGAAGGGTACTTCGTAGGTCTAGTAGCCTCTACTAACACAGTCACGAGGTGCAAAGTAGTCAATGGATAAGAGTCAGAATCCCCGAAAGTAGGTTAATTCACTGCTTTTATATACCCGCTAATATACCCATCGTAATAAGGACAAAAGAGAAGTGAAGTGGCTAAGCTAACTACATAAGAAGTTCATATTCGTTGTATATCATTTCGTTCATACGGCGATGCCGGCATCAGCGTAGAGAAAGGTCATCAAGCGCCGCTGTCACTCAGAACGGGTACACGACGCCACTCTGACGAGCGAGCCCAATCCGCGGCGTCGCCTGCGTCTGGTCAAACACGACAAACTGGCTCTTGATAAAGATATCGCCATAGATCGACGTGTCCATGCCATGGTTCTCCTGGATGCCGCCAAAGCACGTCTGCGCGTCGACGGGGGCGTAGTTGATGTAGGCGCCGGGCACCGTGGCCGTCTTGCCGCCGATGACCGCGCTCCACGCTGGCAAAACTGTGTCGCAAGGGAACACCCACGCGCCCCAAACGGGGCTGTTGACGGCGCCCGGTACGGCCGCGTAGTACGTGCGCACGACATCGGCGGGCAGCGTCAGCAGCGACGAGCCCGTGTCCATGATTCCGGGCCAGGAGGCAGAGGAGTTGGTGGCACTGCCGTTGTTGCCGACGCTGTAGCCGTCGGTGGTGAACTCCCAGAGGCCCTTGGACGCGTCCACGGGCACGTACGAGATGTCGCCAGTGTACTCGTCGGGGTTGATAGTACCGAAGGTGTACGAGCCCGCGGCGCCTTTCTTGAGGTTGGCCGTGAACAGGGCTTGCGGCAGGTGCGTCTTGATGTTGTTGAAGAAGCTCTGCTGCTTGACGGGCTTGACCGTGTTGACCTTGTCGAAAGCCATGCCCATCAGCCCGTCGTACGGGCTATCCGTGAACTTGTCAGACACCATGTTTGCGGCCTCGATGACCTGCTTCTCGAACGTCAGGCTGCCCAGTTCCACCTTGTCCTCGTACACGACGCCCTCGGCGTAGCTGCCGTCCAGGTAGTGCGTGCCCCAGGTCCAGTCGGCGACGCGGCTGGACGAAGGCTCGTACAGGTTGTGCGTGCCTGCGTCCGCGGATGGTATCAGCGTCGACAGCGCCCAGAAGTCCGACGATCCCGTGTCCACTTTCAAGTGCACTTTCTTGTTGCCCACCGTCACAGGCACCATGTACGCGATGTCGTAACCGGCCTGCGGAGTGGCGACGACGGAGCCGTTTGCGCCGCCGTCGCGCTTTTCGTGCTCAGCCAGGGCTCTCTTAGCCGCTCGCCGCACGTGTGCGGGTGCCGGCGCATTGTATCTCTTGAAAAGTTTCTCTAGCTCCAACGGCCCGCTTCTTGCGACTCTGCCGGCAGGTTCCTCGGAAAGAGTGACGCCTTGGTTCCGCTTCTCTAGGGGCTTGGTGTCGGCAAAAGAAATAAGGCCCAGCAGGGCAGTGAAAAATACCGTTCTCATGGTAAGGAATGGGGTCTTCTGGTATGAAAGAAAGTCGAAGTCAGAAGACTCAAAAGGAAAGAAGGTGTGGGGAGAGACGACCAGGAGGGGGGGAGAAGGAGGTCTAGAGAGAAGGTGCAGGGCGGCCGACGAATGCGCCTGCGTATATACTCAGCCACTGTTTGGGTTACGTTCTGGGGTACTCGACCCCTCGGCCATGATGGCGTTGACTTTGCAGGAAGGCTTTCGCCTGGCGGCGGGCAGTGTCACGGCAGCGGCACCATCGGGGGCGGCCATTGGCTGCTTTGCCCGAAAAACGGGGGGCGTTTCCACGACTTGAAACCTCTGCAGCTGCGGGTCGAGTTAGGGTTCCGCTCCAAGACAAAAGACCTCAAAAGTCCGAGAAGAGTCGAGGCCCCCGACGCGCGTTCGGGGATACGGGGTGTGCGGATTTTCTTATCTAAGCCCGCAGGCGGTTGGCGGGTACACAGCGGCTGGTCCCAAAGCGGATTGTGACGAGAGCCCATTGGGTACGTTGACTTCCCGTTGGGCCGAAGACGAGGCCTGTGGCTGCTGATTCGCACGACTCTGATGTCAGTTGGTGCAATCCGGGGTCTCGTTCCCATTTGCCGGTGTCGATCTCCGCCGCCCGCTACGACATCATTGGCTAGACTCGCGGCCGCCCCCCTGTGGAACTCTGGCAATCAAGGGAGATCACACCAGCCCTATCTCCACTACCACGCGTTCAGCACGAGCTCTCTCCCTCGTAAAGTTGACTCGTGCAATTGCAAATCTTCGTCCATCATCATCGCTCTAAAGGCAAAGACCTTGCTGCCGGCCTCACGCTCTCTCGTGCCTTTTTTGGTTCCAATCACTACGTACTCAGTCCTAGCCCAGGGGAAACAAGGTTCGCGGCTCGGGGGTTTCCAGCCCGCATCCGGCCCAGTTTGGCACGATTTTTTACGGCTCAACCCGAGAGCCTTTTTCTAGGGCCAAGCCGCGTGGCTGGAGATATATATGGCTCCCAGCAAAAAGGCAACCCCGCCCTCAACCGACGAACGGTTCTCTATCGATGCTCATTTGCTCTCGTGGACGTCAGAATGTCAGAAATGTGATAATGGCCGTTGGCTAGTCGCATATGTAGTGTCGTTGACCGGTACAGTGGCACCATGGCCCACGCCCCTTTGCGCCATTGTTGCTACTCTAGACCGTTTGTTCCAACGACTTACTTTAGCTCTCTCCTAGTGTGCGGGGAATGTCGCACCACGATCCGAAGGACGGGACTGGGTAGCTTCATGGCTTCATGGACAAGCCACCGAGCTTAGGAACGGCTTGGAAGCCGGCGCTTTGTCTCCACAGTGGGCTTTCTTTTGCTCAACGATTTTACAGTTCTAAGCTACCTTGTTGTGGTGGTGGAATCGCTGACGGGTCATCAGGATAAGGATTCTGCTGTCTGTGCTTTTGTGTCACCGGATGGCGGTGTTCCGAGCGCATGTTGTGTGCCTGCAGATGCGGGGGAAAGTACCTGGATGTATGTACAACGATGTGTTGTCGTCACATTTTATGTCGCGAAATGACTATGATGCACACAATTTACTGAAGCGGCATTGTTCATACTGCCCTTGTACATGACTTTAATGCAGATGTATCCTGCAGGGTGAGTTTCGTAATAAGCTATAGAGGTACAAGGATATAGATGCATCCTACGAGACTAAAGATTGTAGGTAAATGGTAAAGGCATCGGGTAATTTTCCCGTCCTTTTCGACTTTTTGCCCACCATATGTACCTTTGGCCTGTTCGTCTTTGCATCCCCGCACTCCTTATAGTATACTCACATTTCTTTATCTTCTTACTGTCGTGTCTTGTTTTTAAACCCTTTCACTTTTCTGCTTCTATACTCTTGTAAGATACTTCTTTACCGTTGTGCCTTCTTACCATCACATCTTTGTAGGGTATCTTAACTCTTGCATCTTTCTATCACCATACTCTTAGGGTAATTCCGTATTCATATATATATTAGCCTTTTGCTAGCCCTATGCGCCTCCCGCCCGCCACTGTAAAGCCCTCCGCTAAGGGTGACTCGAAGCAGAAGGAATTGTTGTTTGGTCCTTTGAAGGTATAACTGGAGGAGGAGTAGGAGGAGGAGGAGGAGGAGGCCATAGGCGCGAAGCAGTGGCGATTGCTACATTTAGTTGCATAGGCTGTTCGCTATCGGTTCGGGTGCGTTGACTGCTTTCTACCTGCCATCCCACGACAATCAACGAGGTCACGTTCACATTCACTAGAAGCTTCACAGTCAAAATCGGAACTTACTTTAACAGGAAGGTAGGATAAAAGTACCTAGGCGTTTGCATGTCACGTGAAGCAACCTCGCACGCTGTGGGCAAGTGGTCTATCAATACTTCACCCTCACCCTCACCATTCTCCTCCTTCTCATTCCCCTCTTCTTCCTCCTTCTCATCCTCAGAAGAACCATGACCAACACCCCTCCAATCAAGCAAGAACCACAACGCGAAGCCTCAGCCGCGCAATCGAGCACTACCGTGCCGAGCAATGTACTGAAACCTCAGCCGCGCAAGACAACGTTGACGCAAAGTGTGGCGCAGAACATGTCTCCCAACCCTAAATCGACTCAATCAAGCAACGTCACATCAATCTTGGGGAAGGGAAAGAGAAAGATGGAAGACGACCTGGAGACAAGCGTTTGCGCCGCCAACAGATCGAAGCCGCGCACAGCCAGTCGGAACTACAGCGACAGCTGATCGAGTCCGAGGGCAAACGTTCGAAGCTGCAGGATCAGCTGGCTGAGTCTGAGGGCAAACGTTCGAAGTTGCAGCAACAGTTGACCGAGTCCGAGCGTGAACACTCCAACGTACAACACCATCTAAGAGTCACTTCCATTGACAAGTTTGCCGATATCCAGCTTCAGTTGACCGAATCAGCAAAGAAATACGGCGACCTTGAAAGGGACTACAAGGATAAATGGGCGAAATTGAACACTATCACTTCCTCGAAGAATCGGCTACATGTCAAGAAAGATCAACTACAACGCGAGAAAGATCGACTCCAACGCGAGAACGATCTGCTGCAACTCGAGGAAGATCTGTTCGAACTCTTGAAGAATCAGCTGCAACTCGAAGTGAAGACGTGCAGCGAGAAACAGTTCTACGAGCGCGGCCGATATTCCCTTCTGCTAGAACATCTGCAAAAGAACAAGATTGACATCCCTAAGGAGCTCACGACCTCTCCTTAGCTTAGCATAGCATGCTAACGGCATTACGGAATGAGCATGACGGAAAGCTCTTGATAACAGCTTATGGTGGGCGAATTATGGCGTTTCGGGCTACTATCTGCGTGGTATTTCGGCAAAAGTTCCTGACTACGGTTTATACGGGACGAATGGTGGCGTTGAGGGTTGGGAGCTTATGGCAATTCGACAAAACTTTTTAAATATGGTTTATAGCAGGAAGCATGGAACAGTGCAGACACAAAAAGTCAACAAAAGTCTTTGATAGCCATGGTCGAACGAATAACAGCATGGGAAGGCTAGTCATGGCAATACAATTAAAAGTTCCTAAAGGTAATACGGGTGGTGATGATGAGTAACGTTTCTACTATCACTATGAAAACGTAAAACACAAAAGGCACTGGAAAATTTACTCACCCTCTCTATTTAATTAACTCACCCTACGTGATGACAAACCAGCAGACCTACCGTACTTTTATAGAATACTAACCTGCTCTTATATATCCGCACCTTTATACCCTTTTAAGTACTATTATACCTACGCAAGTCCTCAACACCCTAGCTACCTAGCGACCACATAGCCTGGCAATATAGCTACTTATAACTACCGAAGGAGTGATCAATGGATAGACGAGGTTCTACTTGTTAAGGGGTAGGCGAAATAGTTATAGGGACTAGTAGGTATACTGTCGTTAAGAGCGTTTTATTGTCCTTTTATGCCTATACTAATTTCACTCAATCACTGGTCCCGCTATAAATAAAGCACTTTTGAATTAAATGTCTGTCCTGTTCCCGAGCTACCATTCATTCGTCCTTCCACTGAATATCAAGAACTTTTTGTCGTTGTCCCGTAATACTAACGTCCAACGCCGCCGTTCACCCCCCGCCATTGATTATTAACTGTTATGAAGAACTTTTCACTGAGTTGCCCTGCCTCATTCAGTGCTCGCTCTTGAACAATTCTCGCTCCTCACTGAAAGCTCGCTCTTCAGTAAGTTCTCGCTCCTCTCAATGAGCCCTACGAGCAGGGAAATCGAACTCTCTCGGAATGTCAACCCCTTGCATCTCCAGAAGCTGCATCAAGAAGCAGTTCCGGCCATGTTCGGTGAAGTACTCGTCGCGATACCATCTCATCTCGGCGAGCAGCTGATCCCTTTGATTTATGAGAAACTCCTTTTCCGCGATTTTGATCTCATATCTCGCTCTGAGTATGTAGTATGGCTTTTTTGACTCGCTCAGCTGTTGCTGCAGTTCAGTACGGACTTCTTTCAGCATATTTCTCTCTTCTGCGCACTCTGTCAATTGCTCTTACAGCCTGTTTTTTTTTTCTTCTAAACACTGCCCGAGGCGCTTTCCTAGCTCCGTGGCTTCGTCGTTATGCTCTCTCTTTCGCTTCTTTGAGGCGTCTTGCGCAGTTGACTGATGTTCTGAACTGCGAGTTGACTGATGCTCCGAGCTGTGAGTTGACTGCCGTTCCAAACAATATTCTGAATCCTCAACATTTTCAATGATGTTGCCACATTCCTCCGATGAACGACTAAGGTCCTCTTTGATACTGTTATTTGAGGAACCAACACTTGAGGACTGGCTTCTGCTTTGCGTGGTATTGCTCGGTCCAGTGTTCAGTGCATTGAGCGATCGAGCGTTGAAAGCATTCAACCGTGATCTTTGCGTGTCTGGAATGTCGTCGGTCATTGCTCTCATGGTCTTGCAATCTGTTGACTAACGGGTTTTGGGAGGAGGAGGAGTAGGCGAATATAGAGGTGGCGGTGGTGGTTGAATAAAAAGAAGAAGAGGAGGAGGAGAAGAAGGACAAGGGGGAGGTATTTATAGACCCCTACTCGAGCACACGCAGTTGCCTAATTTGGTAAGTGTCCTATTATACCTTCCTATCCTAGTAGTACGAAGACGGCCTACTCCCTTCCTGCCTTCCTCTTCTGACCGCAAACAGAGTAGGCGGTATAGCGTAACTAGAAAGAGCTTTCCCGCTCTTTCCCGACGTAGATTCGACTATAAAGTACTATATACTATTAAAAACTATCCCTATCGATTATCTATAGGAATAGACATCCAGACGAAAAGTAGAACGTAGTCTATAGTCGACTATATACGTATATAGACACAACTTTCTCCTCGCTATACGACTACCACGCCATTACACCCCCTAGAGTACTCCATACCCTCGCTTACGTAGCTAGCCTAACCACACAAAAAGCACGCGATAGCCACATAACTACAAAGCCTCGAGTAGCAGGTGAAGGGTTGAGTAGGCTGAAAATGCAACTAAGACTTAGTACCAAGATCCGGTGTTTGTAGTCCGTGAAAGAGTGTGTTTATGGGTATGTGACTTGCGCGTGGATATGCGGGTATCATGCCTTTGTACCCACGTGGAGTGCTCTGTACTCTTGTGCAGGTAGTTATGCTGTATGTGTAGGAAATAAGAGATCGGTGTCTGTGCACTGTATGTGTGTGTATGCGTCAGTTTAAGTAGATGCGCTCTTCCTGAATGTACTGTACAAACGAAAAAGCAAGCACGTTTCCCGTTCGCTATCCACAACCACCACGTACCCACCAATTTCCCCCAGAGAGGGCCTCCCTTCCCACCCCACCCCAACCCACACACTAAGCCGGCAACCAGCCAATCTCCTCCATCGGCCACCTAATCAACGCCCTAAACTCCTCATCCAGGGCGTAATAAATGCCCGCAATAAGATGGCACATCCAGCCGCGCATCCACCACGCACTATCCAGCTGCTTCAGCAGCACGCAAAAGTGCGCAAAGATGGCCAGCGCCTCGGGCTTGCGCTGCTGCAGCAGCGCCACAAACTCGTTGTCCACGCAGTACAGCCACCGGAACGTCGACTGCGACTCGTATGCTGGCGCCGGGGAAGAGGTCACCCACGCGAGCGAGCGCGAAAGGTCGTTTAGTGCGGTCAGGTAGGTGGGCCGCAGGGGCGCGGGCGTCGTGTCGTGGATGAAGGCGCGCAGGTGCGTTATGTTCTGTTTAAGGGAGTTAGTTTGTGGGAGGACTTGCTTTTTCTTTTTTCTTTTGGGGGGTGGGTGGGAGATGGTTGCGCCGTACCTCGTTCTCGGGCAGGTCGGCCCCGTGCTGCATCTGCAGGCGGCGCACGGCCGACGAAAACATGGGTCCCAAGGGCCCGTTCTTGATAGAGTCGGGCGCCATTTCGATGATGGAGCGGATGCCGCGGAAGAGGACGAGCCACTCGGCGATGCCCTTGTCGCTAAAGAGGAGGAACTCGCCCGGCTTGGGGCCCTTGCCCAGCGTGAAGATGCACATGAAGATGGTGAAGATGTACAGGGCGTGGCAGTTCTGCTCGGTGATGTTTGTCTGTAGGAGGGCCGAGGCTTCGCGCAGCCCCAGGTCGTGGTGCGCGAACGCCTGCGCACGGTAGTAGTCTGCGCGCGCGGGCTTGAAATGGCTGAGGTGGATGGCTGACATGGCTAGGATGCCGTGCATGACGAAGGGGAAGGCGAAGCCGATTTCTGGCACGTTGATCCGGTAGAGGCTGCGCAGGGCGGGCAGCGGCGACATGGTTTGCGCGGTTGAGGTGCAGTAGTTGTGCAGGAGTTCGAGGTCGGCGATGTTGAGCGTGGGGGAGGGGGGCGAGGAGAGGGAGGGCGGGATGGTGGGCGGGGTGATTAAGGTCGTGGGCGTGGTTTGGGATTGGGATGCGCCTGGCGTTGCTGCTGCGGCGGCATGGCTACTGGCGGTGGCGTACGGACTGGGCGTGTCGGCAGTGAAGGTTGGTGAGACACCGATTGAGGAGTGACCGCTGGGAGAGTAGCCTATCGGTGAGTGGCCGGTGGAGGAGTGTGCGGCTGGCGAATGGATAGCATGGTCGTCTACTGTCGGCGGCGCGAGGAGCTCGCCGGGACTGCTAGGCGCGGATGATGATGCTGTGCCTTGCAGAAAGTCGCAGCGGATGGAGTGACGGATGCAGTTTGTGCAGGCTGGTTTCTTCTCGTCGCACTACGTGGTAGTTAGTTGGTGTTGATGAATTAGTATTGGTCAATTTCCAGCTATAGGTAGGAGAGAGAACAGCTTCTTATGTCGATTGCCATGGGAACCCGGATGGGCTCAGGACTTCGTACTCGTGTTGTGTTATAAGCGGCGCGCGGATCATAAGGCAAAGGACTCATGGACCCCAACCAATCAAACAAAAAGGGAAGAAGATCCCCACGCAAGGACTAACGGAGAAATCAAGGATAAATATAAGCTTACCTTGATCCTACGCCTCTTGCAGTTGGCACAGCCGGAGCGCGACTTGCGGTGTGACCGACGCGAGGCGATGCGGGCGGCGGCCGAGGACGACTGCATGCTTCTTGCTTGTTTGCTTCCTCGCTACTACCGTCGACAAAGCGAGTGATTGTATGCGAAAGTTGACACGGTAAGGGAACGAGCGGGAACGAGCGAGACCTCCCGCAGCTCCCCTTCGTATTCGCATGTCGGCGCCCGGGGGCCGAGCTTCCGCGGCACCGGAGGTGGAGATTTGAGCCGCCACTCCGCCTTCTAGCTTCCATTTAGACTCATCAGTGTCATTCGACATGGTCCTTGTCATTCTGCTCTCATCTCAGCATTTGCATCTACCTTTACTATCTGGACCAATTCCTCTTCTAGGTATCTCCCCATATTCAAGGTTATGTCCCCCAATGCTTCCCGGAACGCCCAAGTACCCACAATGCCCGCCCTTTTGCAATCGCTCAAAACATGAAACATCATTACGGATCCCTCTACACCTCCGTCAAAGTGACAACCTCCTGCTTAGTCGGGCGCGCCGTCACAATCTTGAACCCGCTTTCCGCCGGCCTCTCGCCACGGAGCAACAAGCCAATAGCACTAGGATGGTCCCAGTTCATCCAGACGCAGACGCCAAACATGAGCAGCGCATCGAAAATGTACAAAAACACCTCGGTCGTCATCAAGAAGCCGTCGTTGCCCATGATGTACTCGATGACACGGAAGATGCTCCGGATCATGATGAGCACGCTGACGACGTACAGCGTCGTGAGGTACTTGCGCCATTGGATGGCCGGGTTCTGCGACTGCGCCGTGGGGTTGCGCCCGAGCCGGACGTGGAAAATCGCCGTGACGACGATGAAGAAGCCGAAGAAGAAGAGCTGCACGAACAGCCCGCCGATGATGACGTGTTCGCCCGTCTCTAGCGCATCGGGGTGGCCGTGCGCGGCCATGGCCATCAATCCGCCGCCTGTTGCATGTTGCGTTAGCTTGGATGCGCCATTGAGGTGTGTGTGTGTGTGTGTGTGTGGGCGAGTTGAAGACTTACCAGACGCTTGCATCAGGAACGACAGCACGTCGCCGCACACAAACAGCTTGGTCAAGAAACGCCGCCTGATGATGGAGCGCGAGTCGGCCTCGGTGAGCAGGATGATGCGCCCAAGGACCATGTAGATGGACGCGGCGAAGAGGGCCGGCGCAACCAGCAGGAAGATGCTCTGGATGATATACGGCGTCAGAGTCCAGTAGCCAGGTTCCTGGGCAGCGGAGCCCGCGCGGCCAGCATATCCAATGAGCTCAACTACAAAGCGGCAGATGTCAGTGTTCTGCATCGTACTCGCGGAGATCGCCATGGAAACGGAGATCAACCCGGGGTTTGGAGACTTACACCACCCGCCCAGCACAAAGGCAATCAGATACCACGTCCGCGTCTTGAACATCTGCACCATATGCAACGTCGTCGAGAGGAAGAACAAAATGGCGAAGATAACCGCGCCCGCCATCGTGGGCACGTAGCGGTAAAAGGCGAAGACAGCATGTTTGTAGTCGGGATCGGACATATTGGCAGCGTATGCGTATGCGTATGCGTATGTGTATGTATATGCGTATGGTACAAAGTAGCTAGTCGAGCAAGCTCCGCGAGGAGCAAAGGCAATTCGTAGATCGACGACGACGAGGCGGCGGCGGCGGCGGCGGCGGCGGTAGTTTGCAGGGAGCGTCGAAGCAAGCGATAGACAGCAGCGGCTGGCTGGTGAGCAGGCTCCTACGGAGTAGGAGTAGGAGTACTCCTAGGACGACAGGTAGAAACAGCGACAGCGACGGCGACGGCGTAGGTAAGTGTCCGTGAAAGCAGACGTATGTACGGAGTATGTACAGTACAGAAAGACCAAAAAGCAGCGGCCCCAGCCAGCTACATATAACAACGGCCTCTGCATCCATCGCGCCCCCGCCGAAAATAGGTAACTACCTAAGCCCCTCGACCTACTCCTAGGAGTAGTTAGCTTGTCGCGAGCGAGCGAACGAGCGAACGAGCGACAGGGATCATCGTGTTCGTATTCGCGTATTCTTATACCGACCGGCCTTCACCATCACTACCAAGAAGCACAACAACAAGCACAACAACAAGCACAACAAGCAGCAGCAGCCCAACACGCGCGAACCACACCCTTCATTTCACTCACTACACTCACGCAAACCCTCACAGCTCACTCCCATCCTCTCCCCCCCTCCTCTTCACGTCCAGGCAGCAGGCGCAAAACCAGCCTCTCGCACCCGCTCTCGCACCCGCACCCGTATTCGCACCCTCGTACTCGTTCCAACAAAGCGTCCTACCATACACAACGCGCCACCAGCGCTAAGAGTAGGCAACTAGCGGGCACTCCGCCCGCCCCTCCGCCCCTCGGCGCGGCGCCCAGCGGCGCCCAGAGACACGTGCGCCGTCGTCCACTCTCCGCCTTACCCCTCCTACCATGTCGTTAAATTATCGCGTGCATCGCAAAGCTTAAGTGGCGCGTCTACTTTTGCGCGTGTGCGGAAGCGAAACGATCGAGTTGCGGCTGCCAACCCCGACACCGAACAGAGGATCTGGTGGGAAGTCGCGGCATATCGGCGCCATCGTCGTGGCTGCGGCTCTTGCCGGCTTGAAGGTGAAAAGGTTGCCCGTTGCGCCATCAAATGCCGCCGTCACCAACATTCAGGAAGCAGTTGGCGAGCTCGTCGAACTGCTGCAGCTGAAAGACAGTGTGCGTCTCGCCAGGATGTACGTGGTCCAAATTGAACTTGCCTCTCTCAATTCGAGGACCATTGACGACGGTAAGGCGGGTCATGCAACACGACCATCTGCACGGCCTCTGAGTTGTTCTGATACTCTCCGTCAACATCATCTCACGATGTTCGTCATCACTCTCCAAAGACGACAAGAAGGTTGCCACGCCGCGCGCCAAGGGGGGGGGGGGGGGGGGGGGGGGGGGTTGGATGCGTTGCTTCTTCTTCTTCTTCTCCCAGGCAGTAGGTAAGCACCTAAGTAGGCGAAAGTGGTGATGGTGAACGACACACCCGACCCTACCAAACCCGATCAGATCGAACTTTAACGCCACGCATCACGCCCGAATCGCATCGCGGCCAGCACCAAGCTTGCAAGCACAATCTTCGATGCGTGCCGCAATGGATGCGCGTTCTAGAGGGCGATCATATGGATCTGCGCTGTACCTATAGCTCATCATCACCGACGGGTTGGAAACGGAAAGACAAAAACAAGAGCAAAAACAAAGGAGAAAAGTAAAAGCGAAGAAACAAAGTAAAGAGACCCGTCCATCACCGCTTGCAACATGTACCTCGTCTGAAAGAAAAGAAGCAAAGCCAAAGATATCGACACTTTGCTGACTTCTCTCAGATCATCATATTTTTATAGTAGTTAAGAATAGTCTGCACATGATAGCTACCAGTGTAGAACATACATGTTCAGTATGGTAAACACTTTGAAGAGTTACAATAAAGCTTTTAGTACAATAGAGACCGTAAACCACCTCAGTGAGTCTCCTTTTCTACCTCTATATATGAATATCTCACATTTGTAACTACGAAAAACAAAGCTCAACTTATTTAATCATCCGTCAAAGGAGGACAGCATATTCGCTACCCAACAACTACAGCAAGCACAACTTCGACAAAATCTCCAAACATCAGCCTCGACGAAAACAATCTGTCCTGCCGCTCGCTCCACAACACTCAGCGTCCACTGAGCAAAGTTGGTGCACCTAGTTGAGATGGAAAACACTTTCGAGTGCTGCCATGTCCAGTCCTCTTCCTACGTAAGTCTCGCACTGCCTCCACACCCAGAGATGAGGAAGTGTGTGCGACGCGCTGATGCGGCGGAGTTGTAACTTGTTCGTGGGTGGTGGTGGAGAGGATCTGTGGCTGGTTTTGATGGTGTTGGCTATTAGTCTGTGATGGCGAGCTTTGTCATCGTTCAAGATGCTCGCAGCTTGATGTGTGTTGTGTGTTTAGTTTACCTGGCAAAGAATGCTGCGTAGAGTGGAGGTTTGGGATTATTGCTGGCGGGACCCGCAGTGTATTTTAGTTCGTCCAATATGTTTCCGATATTCCTTGTTTGCAGCGCCAAAAGATGTTGCGTGCGATGGATGAAGGGGATGTGTCAACGACGGTTAGGATTATTGATATATCCGCCACCAACGCAATCCTCACCCACTCGCTCACTCACTCCCCTCCTACTCTCCACCACCCCGACCAACAACAACCCTATACACCCCCTCCGCCGCCCTCTCCACCCTTACCCTAACCAGCCCATCCCACCCCACCTCGACACTGACCCCTCCCTCATGCACAGCCAACCCCATCGCATCCCTCCCCTCAAGCAACACGCTCAAATCCTCCAACCCTCTCCCCACCACCCTAGCAGGCACAACAGCGACGCCCTGCGACCCGCTCGGGACGCTCCACTCTAGCACCCTCGCGCCTCCATCCTCCTCCTCCCACCTCGCCCAAAACCTCCCGCGCGGCGTCACGAACCCGCCCTCCGCCGACTCCAGCTCTCCCCAGCCCAACGGCTCTACCACCCACGCTCGCCCCCCGCGCTCCGTAACCCGCAGCCCGACGACAAACTGCGACAGCGCAGCTGTGGGCCCGGCGCTCCAGCCGTGCGCGTGCGAGACGTAGCTCGCGTCATTCGCGTAGCCCCTATCTTTCCGATAGGCCCAGGAGCCGTCGTCGCGCCAGCCCTCGGCGAGCGTGCTCTGCGTGCCGTTCGGGTGGTCGAGGTACCAGCCCCAGGTCGTGCGGAGAAGACGCAACGCGCGCGCAGGGTAGTGAGCCGAGAAGTGGGCGAGCAGCTCGAGAGAGGAGATGAAGGGCGAGATTGTGTGGGGGAGTTCTGGGGCTGCGGGGCCGAGCGGCGTCCAGTTTGCTGTGAGGGCTTGGGAGAGGGCGGTGCTGCTGTTGCGTGGCGGGAGGTTGTAGAGCAGGGCTAGGGCGTTGGCGTCTTGTGGGTAGAGGTTGGGGTGCGTGGCGTTGTCGGCGTAGAGGGCGTGGGCGGGCGAGAAGAGGTGCTTGTTTATGGCGGTGTGGAGAGTGGTGGCGCGGTGGGTGAAGAGGGCGCTGAGGGAGGTGAGGTTCGTGGTCGTGTTGGAGTCGCTCTCGCTGAGCCAGTCTGCGAGCGTGGCGCCGGTTGTGAGGGTGTGGTAGAGGCTGTGGGGAAATGGTCAGTCAGTTATACTCAAGCAAGATTGAGAGAATGGAGGGAGCACGCACATCATGTTCGCCTCGCTGTTATTCCCGCCCTGCACCAAGCGCGCCCAGTCCCTCGTCCCCGTCACATTCAACAAGCCGCTCTCCCCCACCTTCGCATACACAAACTCCATCGCCTTCAAATAGCCCTCCCAATTCCTGCTCAAAAACGCCACATCATCCGAGTACAACACGTAGTTATACGTGCCAATCATCGTCCACATATGATAAGTATCACTGCCCTTCTGGAGCAGCGGCGGGCCGGCCTCAGGAAACGCGCCCGTCGACGCATTCTGGTAGTCAAACATGACCTGGAGGGCGTTCCTCGCGCTGTCCAAATCCCCCGTACTAACCGCCACGCCCGGCAGCGCCACGCCCATATCCCCCGGCCACACCGCGCGGTCGCGCTTCGCGCCATCGACGAGTATCGTGTCCCCGGGGCCGAGCGTGCCGTTGTTGGCCCAGCCCTCGCTCAGGAACGGCACCGCGCGGCCGGTGTCAGGCGGCACCGCGTTCGTCTGCAGCGTGTATGCGCCCGCGTACCAGATGCGGTTGAGCAGCTCGTCGCTGCTGTGGAAGTACCCCTGATACGCGCGCAAATCGGGCCACGTCGGCTGGAACCCGATCTCCGTGTTTATGTCGCTGATGCTGATGCTCGTGTCCGTGGTATTCGTCACAAGGAACAGCGTCAGGTAGCGGAACCCGCCGCGCAGCTGTGCGTCCGGCACCGCGTACGCTGCGTCCTGTGTCTTGCCCGTGAAGCGCGCGTACACGGCCCGGTCTGGGCCCTTGAACGCTCCGTTCGACCCGTCTGACCACTCGCCGATCCAGTCTTTCGCTTCCGAGAATGCGAGGCCGAGGGCACCGGCGTCCGTGGATGAGTATTGCAGGTGCACGATGCCGCCGACCTCGATGCCGAAGTCGAGGACCAGCGCCGAGCCATTGCCCCGCAGTTCGATGGGCGATGAGGCGGTGTAGTTTCCAATCTGCTCGCCGGTCGCGAGGTCGATGATCGCTTTGGGCGAGACAAGGCGCGAGGATGGGGCGTAGATGTTGGAGTCCCAAGGCCCAGGGAAGGCGGCGCCGGTAGGGCCAGAGCAAGTCGTGTTTCTCCAGCAGGACGATGACGCAGACGACGAGGACGAGAGCGAGGAACCGGCCTGCGCCGAAACAGCAGCCGCAGCAGCAGCAGTATCAGCGCCGAGCACAGCGGCCACTGTCACAGCAGCAGCGAAAGACACAAATCTCAGCATCATGCAATGCCGCCCCAAAATCAACAGGGCCGTAGAAGGTACATAGCACCCGTCCGCGCCTTTTCCGGGCGCAGCGCTTTTTCAATGGCTTCAATGCTGCGTGCTGCAGGCCATGACGTTTCGCGCAGCAGGTTGCCCGAATGGGCAGTTCGCGGGGGATATTAACCCGAGCGCGAGGCAGTTTCTCCGGGTCAGTTGGCTGGGGCCTGGCGATCCCCTTGACGATTGCGGGGGCGGGTAGATTTGCATTGGTCGAGAGGGCTGGCGGGGGTCGGCTGGCGATATTGGGTCTGTGCGGTACTCGCTTCGTGGGAGCTGGGTTTCCGCTTGGCTATGCATGTGGTGGCAAGGGTGCTGAAAGCGTGTGTTTTAGGGCTGTCCGGCGAGGATGGGTGTTTTTGAACAACCACTTTGTTGCTCTGCCAGGCATGTGTTCGTGTCCGGACTCCTACCACCGCATGGCTCGAACTGGCTTGGTAGTTATTCACCAGTCGTGAAGATAGACTAAGAAGTTGAAGTCGTCAATATTCAGGCCTGGTCCTTCTACTTGGGGCCGTCTGAGTGAATCTAAAGGTACGTTTGATTTCGTTGCCGAATCGAGCAAAGTGGGGTCATCCCACTGCACACAGGAAAACAAGTCGCAGTGGGGAACTCCAAAAGCGTCGCAGTTTGTATTTGAACATGCAGGAGGAACAGCTGCTGTGGTAGAACTCTCTGGTAAACTTAACCTGAACAAATCCTCGCCGAAGTCGTTTATTCTGGTATGTACATCTATAGGAATTGTATCTTCGAGATTAACCGGCATTGACTCCATCCTTTCCTGGATAGTTCCAAGGTCCGGGGCTGTCTGATCCATGATATTTTGCAACTCTGGAGCCTGGCCTGGGAGCTGTCGACTTTGAACATCACTGCGAGGCTGCAAAGTTTCCATATGTATGTCTGGCATTGGACACCAAGTCGTTGTCTGCGAGGCACTTGATACCGATTCAGTCGGAGAATTTTTCTCAAGAACACTGAATTGTGACATGTACGTTGGTGGGACACCGGATTTCTCCTCGTTAGCACCGTCAATTGCTCCGCCATCGTGATTTCTTCTCTTCTGAATCGTGGAGTGTTGAGGGTATGCGCGGATCATGGCAATACAGATCCTGATTCGAGCAAAAAAACTTGTGTCTGATTTCCGTTTCTTTGCCATATACTTTGCGTATTCTATGGCACCCTTGTTAAAACAGTCCATAGCGTACACATCGATATGGTGGTCGAGTAGCACTTGACAAGCCGATACGTTTGCGGATTCTGCGGCGAGGTGGAGTAACGTCTGGCTCAGTAGTGTTTGGGCATGTATTACGGTGTCGTCTTCCTTCAACAGGGCTGTTAAATGAGCGCAAATGGTCTCCTCGGTTATCCTTGGTTGAGTTGTTCGATCCTGCGATCCTACCGACTGTAGTAGCTTTATTGCAGAGGAGTGAATTGTCCTGTTTGATTTTGATGTTTTTAACGGAAAGCCTTTGACTAAAATTTCAGTTCTATTGTTGCCAGAAAATCTGGCAATGGCGCTCCCTCCAGTATCGCAAAGGCTGGGAGATGGTGCTAAGAAGTCTTCGGCAAGCCATGCAATATAGCCATCTGAGTATTGTAGGTCCGCTGCGTTGTTTTCAACAGGACTTGGGCATATGGTTACATCTGTCTCTGCCGTGTCCTCGGTAGTGTCCAGATCAGTACAACCGTGAAGCGGGTTGACGAAGGTGGAAGATAAAGGCGAATTGGAAGACTGTAGCAAATCGTGACTCTTCTTTCCAATCGTTTCCAAGTAGCGTTGATATGCCCGTAAGCTTCTCTTACGTCGGAGTTCAATTTTGTTTTCGTCTTTTAACCTGAAATCCTTTTGATTGGCCCCGGTCAATTCTTTAAATTTCGTTCGACAGTGATACTGACTATCAAAACATTAGCCTGAGTGTATAGGTAGGGAAAAGGTTGTAGCTTTATTAAGTACCTGGGTACAAACCCATTTACTTCGTCCTTGAGTAAAGATGGTATCTTCTGAATTGGGCAGTTCGTGTCCAGTATGAGCCGAACGAGAGCTCGCTCCTGTTTTGGACTCCACTTCAGGGAAGGTCTTCCAGGACGGGCATTCTGAGAACTTTTCGGTCGTTTCTCTGGTTGAACGTGCTGATCAGTCCTCTTCCGCTTCAGGGTTTGTGAGCCCTGTTGTTCGGCTCTGGTGTCGCAAGGTCCATCCTTGGGGCGATCGGTAAGGTCATTGGATTTGTTCATGTTGAAAAAGTGAGTTGAGAAGGCTGATGACAGACAAAGACATCGTCTACAGACCCGGACGGCTGCGCATACTTATAGACGGGGCAAGGCTGGAGGTCTGTGAAAATCATTGGTTAACAGGGTTTTTTGAACTCGCTCAAAAGGGAGTAGCTGGCTCTTCCCAGATGCAAGGCGCATGCAAGTCCAGACAAGGTCCCCGGGCGCTATTCCCCATCCAGCGAGTTCAAAAAATACCCCCTCACCAATCAACTCGTGATAAGTAGATTATCAGCTTACCGGTGCCACTTTGACGCAATCTTACGCAGACCTTTTCCCGAATGTCCGACTTCAAAAAACTGTCGTGTTACTGTGGCTTTTGAGCCTAATTTTGGCACACGACAGCCATGTCTTTACTCTTTCTCGTGGCCTTACCATACTAAGAACAGTCTTTTAAAAATCCATTTTCGGACTTTCAAAAACTAAGTAGTTGTCAACTCAGCTGGCTCATCACTGTGGCGCAGCTTCATCGTCCCAAAATGTCGATTGCAAAAAAGCGCCTGTGTGGTTATATAGTGCTCGCACGATTGAGAGCCCTGCTGTACATAGCTGTCAGTTCATTCCGTCAACACCAAGAATTCACACACCTTCTCCACACCTGAATTTACCATGGCACTTACCCAAGAATCCGTCATCGGCCTCGCCCTCGGCATCCCTACACTACTCCTCGCAATCCTCGCCCTGTTTCTCAAGCACCGGACCCGTCTCAACAAGCGTCCGTCTCCGTCCCGTGTCACTGGCGTGCATGTACTTACTGGCTGACACGGCATTGCAGCAGCGTCTGCCAACAACGACAACAAAAACGACGCCGCCGCCGCGGGAACTAGCTCGTCACAAAGTCCCGTCTAGGCAGCCCCGCTCTTGCAAGCAATCCTAGTGGGAAGATGAAGCGTACAATACATGCGATTATGGGCGTGCTCTCAGTAGACTGTCTGGTTGTTTATTTCATAATTGAACAATATGGATGAAGGGCAGCGAGAATAGAAAGACTGGGAGGACAGAGACGAGAGAAGAGGAAAGGACAAGAGGAACAAGCAGAAATCCAAGGAACGTTAGACGTCCTGACTTACCTCACCATGTAAAGAACGTTCCCCCTTCTCCCCCCACAAACATTCAAGCACACAAACCTCACAAAGCACGCAACCCCCACAACCAATCAAACAATCAAACAACTAGACACCACCACACATAGCAAACCAATCGATCTTTTCGTCTTAATGATCTAAGCAGTAGTAGTCGTTCATATATGCAAGCTCTTCATCGTCTGACAAAAACAGAAAAAAAAGAAAGGAAAAAGAAACAGAGGAAATCTCAAACATTCAATGGAAGTCTTGCAGGTCGAAGAAATGCCGCACGCCCGGCTTTCAGCTCTCTTTTTGTCTGCCCCCGCTTCGCTTCGCTTCGTCGCTGCTGCTGGCGCTTCTGCTGCTGTGCTTTCTTTCTTCGCTCCCTCCCTTCCTCGTCACCACTGTCTGCTTGTGAGTGAGGGCCAGCAAGCTAGCTGGCTGGCTGGCCAACAGAGCTCTGGGGTGAGAGTAAGAGTTCATCGACCCAACAGTCCAGCCCAGCACACCTCACAAACAAGGCCCCCCTATCTATCCCTATCATACACGCAAGCGTGAGTGACCTCGTGAGAGAGTGAGAGAGAGTAATCTACCCCCTCCCGCTTAAGAAGAAGCAGGCTTCTCCACGTTCCCCCTAACGCCGCCCTTGGCGCCAACCTCACGCACAACGCACTGCACGGACAGGTCCGCGCCGACGTTGATCTGGACCTCGACCTTGCCGCCCTTCTTGACGCCCTTGAGCGCCGCCTCGGCAATCGCGCCCGACGTCTTCCACACCTTGGAGCGAATCTCCTCGGGCTCGTCGTCCGAGTCAAAGTCCGAGACGTCCTCGTCCTCCTCGCCCTCCTTGGCGCCATCCTCCTTCGGCTTCGCCTCCGGCTTCTCCACCTTGATGTCGCGCGCGCCCTCACAGATCTTGACCAGCACGTCGCCGCCCTCGCGCGGCGTCGCAATCGTCGCCGTGCGGCGCACCGGCACCGCCGTGAACGCCGGAATCAGCGGCTGGAAGATGCCCGACTCCTCGCTCTCCGAGATGCACAGCACGCCCAGCGCCTTGGCCAAGTGAGGCGTCACCGTCACCGCGGGGTGCGTGCTCTGCTCAATGTCCTCGTGCTCGAACTCCGCGATCAACGACGCCTGGATCGCCGCACCGCGCGCCGCCAGCTCAGAGGGGTTGATGGCCGCGGGGGTGGTGGCGGGCGCCAGAACCGACGTGCTCTCCGGGAACGCGGACTGCATGTTGCGCGCGATCTTGGGCGTGTGCGAGGTACCGCCGGCGAGGATGATCTCGTCAACGTCGAGGACGTCGAGCTCGGCCTTCTCGACGGCGTGGGTGACCAGGCGGACGAAGCTGGCAACGTGCTTGTTGGCGAGCAGGTCGTAGCGGGTGCGGTTGATGGTGGCGGTGTAGTCGATGCCGTCCGCCAGGCTCTCAACGCTGAAGTTGGCCGACTGGCCGATCGACAGCGACTTCTTGACCGCCTCGCACTCGAGCTTCAGCTTGGCCATGCTGCGCTCGTTCTGGCGCGGGTCCGACGCCTTGTGCTTCTTCATGAACTCCTTGGCGAAGTAGTCCATAAGGACCTCGTCGAGCTGGGCACCACCAAGGTCGTAGTCGTGCGCAGTGGCGAGGATGGTGTAGATGCCGCCGTGCGAGGCAACAACGGCGACGTCGGAGCGGGTGCCACCCAGATCCGCAACCACGACGACCTTGTCCGAGACCTTGGCATCGGGGCGGGCATCGTAAGCCAGGACGGCGGAGATGGGCTCGTGGATGAACTGCAGGACCTCAAGCTCGGCGTCCTTGGCGGCCTTGGTGAGGGCCTCCTTCTGGTGGTCGGAGAAGTTGGTGGGGACGGTGATAACGGCGGCGTTGACGGTCTTGCCCAGGTAGTCGGTGGCCGAGTTCTTCAGGCGGCGCAGGTGCCTGGTGGTGATCTCGGAGACGGTGCGCGTGTGCTCGGCATCCTCCTCGGTGTCCTTTATCGAGAAGGCGATGGTCGACTCGTGCTCCTTGGGGTGAGCCGACTGGTGGCACGGCGTAGGGTCTATCGACTTGAACCTGCATAGCTATCAGACATGTGGCTTCGGCGAAACAAGGGCCGGGGAACGCACTCTTGGCCGATGAAGTCCCTGAAGTAGGCAACGGTGTTCTTGGGGTTGCGGACAAGCTGCGACTTGGCCTGGGTGCCCTGGAACTCTTCACCGGAGACGTAGGACAGGATGGTGGGGATCTGACGGTCTACAGCGAGCATTGTCAGCGCTCAATCGTCGCGGAAAACGGGGCCAGCGCCGTGTCACTCACCTCCCTCCTCGTTGGCAATGACCTCGGCCTTGCCCTCCTGCTGGGATGTCAGTATTCGATATTTCAGATACGGGGAAGCGTGGCCGGCGTACGCCAGAAGTCCAGGCGATGGAACTGTAGGAGTTGCCGAAGGAAATGCCAATGGCGACCCTCTGGGGGCTAGTCTCGTCGGCGCTCATGATTGCTGGTGGTGAAATGCGTGTATTGCTGCTTGCATTTCAGCCCGCGGCCATCGAGATTTTTTGTTTGGGATGCGCGGGATTACGTAAGGCTCCCGCCCTGCAGCTAAATGCCCGCTACCAAACCCACCTTTACAACTACAAACACTCCCCCATCTTACCATGGCCGCCCGAATCCTGTTACCCAGCGACGATGCCCCTCCTAAAACCCCAGCAAGCCCTTGATGCGCATCTCGAGCCTGTGACCGACACGCCCCACCCGCAAACACCCACCACTACGCCCGGCGCCCTGCAAACCGACCGCCGCAAAGACGCTGCCTGGATCAACTCCAACAGCGGCCCCATAAGCCTCTCCCAAGCAGCGGATATGGAAGGAGGCCCGACACAGCTACTAGTACCAGACACGCTGTTCGAGAAGTTGCGGGTTGAGGTTTCGGTAGGGCGGAACAGTTGCGCGCGTTGATTGCGTCAAGGGTACATAACAACCGAGTAGGCACTGTAGCATAGAGACACAAAAGCACTGAGCGTAAAAGCGCAGCGCGCGTACGTTCATTGTCAACATTCCACAACACGTACAGGCGAGTAGCTATAGATACGAGATAACACAGAGGTACGAAGACATGAGGGTATTTCACGTGGAAATGGGGGCGTAGAGGTTGGACAGTCCCAAAATATGTTGTGAGAGTATGGAGGTATGAAGTTTGGGAGGTATCAAAGTATTTCATAGATTTATACAGCTAGACACTGCGTATCCGAAATGGGGAGGCTAGGACAGTAAAAGAGAGGGCAAATCATCCGGGACCTTCACCATTATTGCACTAAAAATGCCGTCTTGAACGACCCATAGCTGCGTAACAACATTGTTCGAAAGACTCGACGTCTATCTAGCCATCATCATAATCTCCACAGTCCCCATTCCAGCAAGCAGCCATATCTACGGCAGAACCCTCGACGGGTCCCTAGGGAACAAGCTGGCGAGCCTGACATTACCAACGCCAGCCCAGAAGGCAACAATACGCTCGAGACCGAACCCGCCACCGGCGTGGGGCGGACAGCCGTAGCGGAAGCCGTCGACGTAGTCCTTGAGGCCCGCGCCGTCGGGGTTGACCGGCGGGTCCATCGCCTTGCAGCGCTGCGACAGCAGGCCCGCGTCGTGCACACGCTGCGCGCCCGACATGATCTCCTGCCCGCGCATGAACATGTCGTACGAGTTGGAGAGCTGCGGGTCGTGCGGCGACGGCATCGTGTAGAACGGACGCACGGCCAGCGGGAACTGGTCCAGGACGTAGAAGTCGGAGCCGAACTTGTCGAGGACGAGCTTGCCGAGAAGCTTCTCCTGGGGGGTGCTGTGCGGGACGGGATGCGTTAGCCGTGAATTCTTAGGGTGATGGTGATTGTTACATGGGAACAGCTTACCTCAGGTCCTCGTAGTCGCCCAACTCCTCACCGGCTTCGCGGAGCATCTGGACACCCTCCTTGAACGGGATAATGGGGACCTTGCCGTCGGCCGGCAGCTTGAAGTCCTCAATGATGTGCTTGCCCGAGCTGGCCCACTCGCGGATAATGTCAGTCTCCTTGCCGTAGCGCTCACGCAGACCCTTGAAGATGAAGAGAAGCATCTCGACGATGAGGTCGACGACCTCGTGGTAGTCCTCCTCGAATGCCATTTCCATATCGAGACCAGTGAACTCAGTCAAGTGACGCGCCGTGTTCGAGTTCTCGGCACGGAAGACGGGGCCAATCTCGAAGACCTTCTCGAAGCCACCAGCGATCAGCATCTGCTTGTACAGCTGCGGCGACTGCGCCAGGTAGGCCTTGCGGTCAAAGTACGTGCACTCGAAGACGTTGCTGCCACCCTCGGACGCCGCACCCAGCAGCTTGGGCGTCTGGATCATGGTGAAGTTCTTGGAGATCAAGAACTCCTGGTACAGCTGACAGATGCCGCTCTTGATGGTGAAGATGGCCTTGTTGTGGCCAGCACGCAGGTCAAGCACACGGTTGTCGAGCCTGGTAGCCAGCGCAACGCGCGGCCTCTCGCCCTCCTTCTCCTCCTCCGCGGCAGCGCCCTCCTCAGGCAGAGGCCTCTCCGCATCCTCGACCTGCAGCGGCAGCTGAGGCTCCGCCTTGGAAATGATGAACAGCCTCTGGATGTGAACCTCGAGGTTCTTGATCGTCGCGCTCTTGATGGGCTCCTTGACGTCGCGGACGAGGCCGTGGACCAGGACAATCGACTGTGCGCTGACGCTGCCCGCAAACTTGACCATCTGCCGCGACAGCTTCTCGCTCGCCGCAACCACGGCCTGAATCGTCTGATCGCCCTGGCGCAGGTTCAGGAACGCCAGCTTCGCCGACTGCGAACGCGCGTTGATGACGGTGCAGCGGAAAACGACCGCCTCCTCCTGCGCCTTGAGCTCGGTGAAGCTGATGCGCTTGTCGCCCGAGGGAGTGTACGGGGTGGAGCCCACCATGGGCAGGTCGCCGTAGTCGTTCGCAGAGACATCGGCCGCGCTCTCGCCGCCCTGGCTCTTCAGACGCTCCGCCATTTCACGCTCCTTGGCGGCGGCCTTCTTGGCGGCCTGTAAACTCAGTCGTCAGCGACTACCCATTGCGACTGCGTGCGTGCCGATTGATACCTTCTCGGCCTCCTTCTGAGCCTTCTTCAAGGCATTCTTGGAGGGGCCGGCCTCAGCGGGGGGTGCGTTGTCAGCCATTGTGTGTTTGAGAAATCAAGAAGTAAAACAACTCCGGTAGTGACCGTGAGTATGAGCTCTGACGTGTTGGTTGTTGTCGGGCGGAATTTGTTCGGCGGCGAGGTTCGACTTTTGTGGTGGGGTGCTTCCGGGATGTTGCCCCGCGGCAGTGGACTCACCGCGCCGGTGACTCAAGTCCGAATGTCACATCACTGCAAGCCGTCCACCATTGTCATCGCACAGAACAAGCATAAACCCAGCAGAGAATTCAAGTATTGCTAGCACAAAAACTATAAACTATCTTTACGACACCATTCGCCAATACCTTTGTACCCTAAAGCAAGCCCTCCAGGGACGCCATCGCTATGATATGTGTACCACTGCATACCCGATGCAAACCGTGGTAGTGTCATAGGAAACCGTCGGATATTTCCACAAGACGCCGTGAATCAGAGGTGTAGTCGCATCACACCCAAGAATTAAAGAAAATTTAACGAGCCAACGCGACACTAGGCTAAGTAAGAAATCTCCGTATGTCTAGTACTTGTCATCTTGCTGTTGTGACTGGCGCTCATTGACTTCGAAGATGTTGATGTGGTGATCGTTATACGATGAGGCCGCAATCATCATGCGATGAGGGTGGAATGCCGTGGAGGAAATTGGGTTCGTCCGCTTTGTGTGCAAGAAGCCAGCGTACGGCTCAAAGGACGAGAGAGACTTTCCAGTGTTGAGGTTGAAAAGCTTGACGACATGACGTTCGGAGCCACTATGACAAATTAGTCTGGTTGTGGGAGAATCCCAAGGGACCAAACTTACGTAGCAAATACCGGCGCATGCTCGTGAACGCTGAGAGTTCGCAAGTTGTCCTTGGACGCTTGGATTGTCTTCACGCTGCGGTCCATGCGAATGTCCCAAAGCTTGACCTCGCCACTACGACACGCGCTCACCAGCTCGCGCTGGCCGCCACGTTGAAGATGGACGTTTGTTACCCATTGCCTGTGTTCCTTCCACACTTTGACCATCTCGCGCTTCTTCTCCATGCGCTGGTCATAGATGCGCACAGCGCCGTCGCCAAAACCGGCAGCGAACACATGGCCTTCGACTTGGTCTGAAGTCAGTGAGGTAATACACGATCCAGAGCGCGCATTGATATCCTATGTCACTGTCAGTACACCGCTTTTGACTATGCATCTGTGACCACTTACCAAAGCACAAGTCTCCGTGCCAGCATTCCAAACGCGGATGACCCGGACATCACCGGCCACCAGGACGTGCCCACGGCCTTGCTGCCAATCAAAGACAAGGCCAGCATATCTGTTGCTCGGCACCAGATCCGTCAACGCCCGGAAAGCAGTCGCGAGTTCAGCTTTTCTAGGGTTCTCGTAGTCCCGATAAAGTTTTATTACTCCATCGGAGGAGCCAGTCATCAGAAGCGCTTGGTCGTCTTCGTTGATAAACTTGACTTCGGTGATCTTGGAGCCGTAGGGATTGCCGTTGGAGAACCGGTTCAGCTTGCTACTCCGTTCCCAGTCCCAGACTGTAACAACATCAGTGTCATCTGTCACCACAAGGTGGTCTTCAAACTGATGGAAGGTCATCTTCGCCGGCTGAGACAGGTTGTTGAAAAAACCGCTAGGCTTGTTCCAGGGACTGCTGCCGCCAGTCTCCTTCAATGGTTGGGTCTCAGCGATGATCCTGTCGTTGCGGTTACGGCGCCACAACCGTTGGTTGTAGTCCATACTACCCGGCTCATCGCCTTCGGCAGGCCTCATCTGCGGCTCTCGGAAGTACTCCACTGACCACTCAAAGAACTTGCTTTTCAAAGGAATGCTAGGCAGCTGGTCCACCTCGCGAGGCTTGTAGTTCCGTGACACGGGTACTTTTTCGGAACCCAGCATAACAGTCATGCGGCCAGAGTCCGATTCATCTTGCGCTTTGGTCCATTCAGAAGGGATCCGTCCTCTAGCGGATGGGCTGGGCTTAGCCGAGTTCTTCAGTGTGTTGCTAGGACTGGTATCTTGGTTTGAGCCGCCAAACGCAAGGTTCTTGAGCGAAGCTGCAACGCTGGCCGTACGGCGCATACCAGAAGCCAAGAAGCCGTCTTGCTTCGTGGTGTTAGGAGGCGTGGAAGGCTGTGATCCTTGCGAAGTGGCCTGGGAAAGGTCTACGAATGACCTGCGAGAAGGCACCTTGTCCCTCCTCTTTTTCTGATTGCTGAGCTCTGACACTTCATCCATCAGAGAATGGGCATATGGCATGAGAGAAGATTCAATGAGAGCATTGAGCACATAATCGATGATGAGAGTTGCGTTGACAGCCACCTCAGGGTGGGGATCGACAGAGAGAATCAGAATCTCCTTCCAAACGGCGGAGAAAACGGTGTTCTGGCTCATGGTCTCAGATGAATCATGATTGTCGTTAGCGGTTCCAGGGCGCTGGCCATTGACGTCCTCTACGTTGTTGGTGGGTTTCAAGAGAGCTTCCTTCTCTTCCAGCATCTGCTTGTAAGCAACGACAATAAACTTGTTGTCATACCTGGCCACAAATGTAGAAAAGAAGACGAGAAGTTCCTTCCGAACCATGCTATTACCGTCATGGGCCATGAACAGGAGATTACCTGCAATGGACTCTTCAATCTGGGCAACTTGCGGAGTGACGTCAGGGATACCCAAGAAGGTCGTCAAGGCATGGAGCATCGAAGCGCGAACTTCGGCGACCGGGTCTGTACGAAGGTACATGAGACGCTGGTATGCGCCGCACTGAATGCCAGTCCATTTGGCCTCTGGATAATCGATCCACAGCATGCTCAAGCAAAGGCAAGACCACTGCCGAAGCAAGGGGTTTTCAACGTCTCCTAGATGCTGCAAGCAGCTGTCCATAAGCTCAGGGCTGAGCGACACGACCTGTCCTTGATGGAAATCCTTGCAGAACATGGCTATGATGAAGGCGCACATGGCGCGGTGTTCAGCAGGGTTTCCGATGGGAATTCCTGTGTGATGTCAGTTGCGCTATTCTCTGAATGATTCAGTGGCGCTTACCTGAGTTGGGATGCAGGATGCTAATAAAATACGTGTAACCGTTATCCTTGAGCAGATCACTTTGGCACGATTGATCGACAGCCAATATGCGAGCCCATATGAACACCATGACCGGCTTCAACTCGACAGCTTGAGATTGCAACAGTTTCAAGACGTAAGGGAAGATACCAATGCTGAGTGCAAGGTTGACAGCCCATGGGCCCAGATCAAGGAATTTGCTCAGCAAGACCAGTGCGCGCAGACGGTGAACCTGACTCAGAAGCACCTGCAGAACAATGGGGAGCTGTTCCGGCACTTTTTGCTCCATGGCGCCGCCTTGGTTCAGGTACACGTCGAAGGCCGTGAGTTGTTCTGCGAAAAAGTTGGAATGCTGATACTCGTAGTGCTTCTCGCCTCGTTCGGCTGCAATGAGATCCGGAAGCTGCGCAAGTATCATCTCCACGGCGAGATCCCAGCTTCTCCAGAGCGGATGATCATGCGTTTCGGGTATTTCAGGATAGCATTGCGGGTGGCAATGGTAGACTCTCATGATGCGCTGTGCTAGAAGGAAATTGCGGAAGAGAGCCGCGACCATGAGGTCTTGGCGGAACAGCTTCTTGAAGAGAGGCTTGGAGAGCGAGTTCCATGCAATGGTGTCAGTGATTGCAGTGAAGATCCAGTTGAGCTCGCCAATGGGCGTACGACGTTCAGAGACCCGACCTGGGATGTTAGCCGCGTCACCAAGAGTGATGCCTGATGGGAGCGGATTTTGCAAAATGAAGAAGCGAACAGCCATCTCAATCGGCGTGGTAAGACACGAGGTGAAGACGTCTGCCGGCAGGTCTGGATTTGTCGGCAGCGTTTCTTTCTCCTTGCAGGCGGCTAGGTGAATGCAGTCACTAAAGTCCATAATTTCGGCATTGGGCTCTCTTCTCTGAAGCTCAGCATTTTCTTGTTCATGCTTTTCTGCAAACTTGTTGAAGTTTTGGATGATGAGCCCCGCGTCAGAACAATCGTAGACGAACAGACTCGGCGCACCGAGCCAAGACTGGAGGTCGTAGAGAGAGATGGGTATGTACTGCGTGTAGTTCCTGTTGAAGACCCAAATCTCACCGGATGAGGTAGGCCTGGGCACACCATGGCCATTGTAGTGGAAGAGCACACGCTCATTCCTTGCGTTCTTACGTAGTGTCGAACAGTACCTGCGCGTCTCATCGACGGTGGGGTCGAGGCAAAGCTTGTATCTTGTGCGCATGCTAAGCTGTTCGTATTGAGTCTGCAGAGCCTTGCCGATGTTGTTCATAGGCGTGTGGCCCGAGGTTCCTGTGGATATGGTGGGGTCGATCCAGCACTCGAGCTTGGCGCAGGGATTAGTCTTGATGACGTCTGGGGGATCGACGCCGATGTTGAGGCAAAGCGCGAGCACAGCCGACACGGTTTTGAGCCTGTCTTTCATGCGCCATTCCTGTAGAGGATAGGTTTCGCTGTCGTCCTTGGGATTGCCGTTTGTCTCGTGCTTCTTGTCGGTAAAGTACATGAAGAAGGACTCAACTGCTGTCAGCATTTGCGCGTCTCAAGCCGACAGAGGCACTCACCGAGCTCAAGAGATTTTGATACTCCTCCGAGGTCAGCTGGCTCTCCCAGCCGTGGCGGATCTTCCACTCGCCGTCGTCATGGCTCTCAAGGTCCTCGTCTCGCTGCACCGGCGGCGGCTCCTCGCGGCGGGGTCCAAAATCGCTTTTTGCACGAACCATGCGAGGCCTACCTACACCGCGACCGTTGGATTGGGGGGGCTCTTCGCGCACGTGGGCGGAGGAGGGACGCGGGCCGTTGGTCGCGTTGTCAGCCAGGCGCAAGGCTGGGTCCATGGTGGTGGAAGTGGGCTCGTTGTCGGGGCGCGGAGGGTTCGCAGAGGTGGGGCGGGCAACCATCATGCTGGCGATTGAGGCGGGCGTGCGGGCCGTCCCATGGGTGAGGCAGGATTGTGGGAGCTAGAAGGGTGGTGGGGACGCGTAGGTAGCTCTCATCAGCTGAAGCGTCGTTGGGTTGCAGCTCGCGCGGCGCTCGGGCGGTGAGAGGGCTTGGCAAAGGCAGCTATCGATAGCGCTGTCGGGCGGCGGGAATACTATGTTCCGCGGGGAGCCGGCCTCAGCGGGCTGGGGGCAGGGATAATGGACAGGGCGTGACGCGGAATGCTGGCTTGTTGTTGTTGTTTGGCGCCCGCCAGCCGCCAGCTGCCCGGTGTGCCTACGCATGGCATGAACTGCCGTCTGGAGATTGGTCCGCGGCGCAATTTCGAGCCTCGTTTCTCGCTGCGGATCCCTTCAGGGGGACGCGCAAAACGGCAAAGCCTCTTGTCATGATTCGCCTGGGCGCCTCAGGCAAGCGGTGCTGCGAGAGCCGCGCCGCATGGTCCTTTAATCCACCTCATCACCCATGAACGTGCCGACCCGCGCTAAGATAACGTGCTGCGAGTCTTCTCCTCGACAAGCCACCGTGACCCTTTCTCGCTCCGCCAATCGTCCCGGGTCCTGAAGCTGCGGAGGCGCGCACAGACTCGGCCTTGCGATACATGACCGACGCCATCCCGTGCGAGACGTTCTCAGCCGCTGCTTTTGCATTTCCATCCTTGTCCGACCCAACCTCGACCCTCCTTTCGCTCTCGCGGCTGATGAGCCTCTAACCGGTGAATCGCCTGCTCGCGACTTGTCCCTAGGCGATCCCCTTCGCCATGTCGTTCCTTTTCAAGTCGAAGAAGCAGCAAGCCTCGGCCCTCCCTGCAGCTACTCGAGACACCACGACCTCTCCCCAAGCACAGCCACCGGCCCCGTCGTCCGCTATACCAACCGCCAATGCTCCCCGCACCGCTCACCACAGCCAGGGAAGTGGCAGCGTCGCCACTCACCATAGTCAGGGAAGCACTAGCGCCGCCGCCGCCCATACGCCCACGCCCGTCAGCAGCGTGAACAATTCCGTGGGCTCCTTGCCGCCCGCTGCTGCCACTGCCAGTCCCAAACAAGAGGTCCACCGCGACAGAGCGAATTCTGAGAGCCAGGCAAGTTGTCTTTAGGCCTCTCACTTTCCCAGGGCGAACATCGCGAACTGACCAATTCGCGAGGTAGAATAATGTACGGCCGGCACCAGCACCCGCTCCACGCGGCGCTCCGCCCGCTGCTCCGCCCGCTGATTCTCCATACCCATGGTCCCAGCGACGTTTGGCTTTCACGACCGCCGCAAATCCATTCCCTCGTTATGGTGCGGCGGTTAATTGCAGTGCCTCTAAAGAGGGAATAGTGTACCTAATGGGAGGGCTGGTCAACGGGTCAACCGTGAAAGGTGATCTCTGGATGGTGGAAGCTGGGGCGGGCAACATGGCTTGCTACCCCGTGGCTACCGCTTCAGAAGGTCCGGGCCCAAGGGTCGGACACGCCAGCTTGCTTGTTGGAAATGCTTTCATCGTGTTTGGCGGTGACACTAAAGTTAACGAAGGAGATATCCTCGATGACACTCTTTATCTGCTTAATACCTGTATGTGGACCTGATCAAACCACTGACAAGTCACGGCTGACCGGAAAATAGCGACGAAACAATGGTCGCGCGCCCTGCCGGCAGGACCCCGACCATCCGGTCGTTACGGTCATACACTGAACATTCTAGGCTCGAAGATCTTTGTTTTTGGTGGTCAGGTCGAGGGATATTTCTTCAACGACCTTGTCGCGTTTGATTTGAATGCGCTGCAGCAACCGAACAACAAATGGGATATCCTCACGCCGAACAGCGCAGATGTCAACGCCCCCCCTGGCATGTATCCGCCTGCTAGAACAAATCATACCGTTATAGCCTGGCAGGACAAACTCTTCCTGTAAGCCATCTCTGCTGATCGACAGCGCTTGTCTACTAACAGTTTCTACTAGATTCGGTGGTACCGATGGACAGACTTGGTTTAGTGATGTCTGGTGCTACGACCCCAAAGCAAACAGATGGGAAGAGATTGACTGCATCGGCTACATACCGATCGCTCGTGAAGGGCATGCAGCTGCCATCGTGAACGACACCATGTACGTCTTCGGCGGCCGGACCAAGGAAGGCACGGACCTAGGGGACCTGGCTGCGTTCCGCATATCGTCGCGTCGATGGTACATGTTTCAGAACATGGGCCCATCGCCATCTCCGCGTTCAGGGCATAGCATGACTGCTTTCGGACGGCACATCGTTGTTTTAGCAGGTGAACCGAGTTCTACTGCTCCGGACCGGAACGAGTTGAGTCTCGCGTATGTCCTAGACACTTCCAAAATTCGCTATCCTGCGAGCGAACCGGGCGTGATGAGCCCTCCCCCCGGATCGGGCGTGCTGAGTCCTCCTCCTGGGGCGGCAGGCGCACCCGCTGGCCGCAAAGTGAGTGGAGGAAGCGGGATACCTACCAGGATAGGGCGCGAGAGCGTGACGGGTGGTCCGCCCAGCAGACTTCCAGGCCCTCCTGGTGCGCAGCCACCGAACGGTGCACCTGGATCCCGAATGCCTCGTGCCGCCGTAGGCACCACCGTCTCCTCCGGTCCGCCTCCACAACAACAAGCTCCTGAGCCAAGAGTGAATGGCCCGAGTCCTGGTCCAGGTCCGATCAACACGCGAAGCAGGACTCCCGAAAAGTCGTTACGCGGTTATGGATCGCCAGTCGATACTACAAGAGCTGCTGCGTTCGATAGAGGCAATCTATCGCCAGTGCCCCGAGACAGTCCGACCAGAGAAATAGAGCCCACGAGCATGGCTGCGCGAGCGATGCGGGAGCAAAGCCCCATCAGCGGAGGACCCAGGAGCCCTGCTCAACAAAGAATGGCGCATCAGCACAAAGAATCCGGAGAATCCCTTCGGCAGCCTCCCCCTCGTTCTGAGTCGCGTACTGCTAGGCAACAACCATCCCAAGACAAGATCGACCACTCCGTGGTTCGCCGTCCTTCGGCGGAGCATCAACGAGCGATGAGCCGGGACCAGGATCGAGTAGAACATCAACGCGCGATGAGCAGGGACCATGACCGGACGGAACATCAGCGTGCAATGAGTCGGGATCAAGAACGTGTGCAGATGGACAGTGCCCTCGGTTCGACGCCGGTTCCTAAGCAGCAAAACGATGAGGTTGTCAGGGAGCTTGAAGCCGCCAAGAGCCGTAATGCGTGGTTGGCATCTGAACTGGCCTTGGCACGTAAAGCCGGTTATCAACCGAGTGCCTCCAACAACCCTATTTTGGACGAGAAGGCAGCTGAAGCATTCGGTGATGACGACAGGCCTTTGGTTGAAGCTCTCATCAAGATGAGGGCGGAACTGGCCAAGATTCAAGGGTCCATCGAGGAACAAGCCGAGTCGTTCGGGAAACAGGTGGCGGAAGTTGAGAAACAGCGGGATGCTGCTATCAACGAGGCGGTGTATGCCAAAACCAAACTTGCTGCCCATGGTGGCAGTCAGGCTGGTACGCCTCAACCGGACGGCGGTAGAGGCACTGTCACTCCCGACCAGGACCGCATGCAGGATATGAGCAGACGTCTGGCGTCATCTCTGTCTGCACAAAGCCAACTGTCGACACGGGTGGATACGCTGCTTGCCGAAATCGAGGCTGAGAAGAAGGCGCGCAAGTTGGCGGAAGAAACGGCGGACGCGGCTCAAAAGCGCGCCAACGAACTTGACTCTTACCGACAGCGGACGATGATGGAAGTGGAATCACTTCGTGGTGAGCTTCATGAGGCAGAGAAGGTCGCCCGGGAAGAGTCTGCAACCTCGGCCGAGGCTCAAGCGTCTGCGCGCATGCTCACTCTCGATAAAACTTCGTTGTCAGGAAAGCTCGCTAAAGCTCTTGAAGATGCTAAGAACCACTCTACCGTTTTGCAGTCGCTTCACGATGCTGTCACAGCTTCCACGGACAAGGCGACCCTTTTCGAGTCCAAGTTAGAAGAAGAGAGGTCCTACCGTAGCGAACTGGAAGAGAAACTTGCTCAGCTCAAGGCTGAGCACGAGGAAAGTACCAGGGATCTGGAAACCACTACGAGACGTTTGAAGGACGTCGAGGAGTTGGCGGACAAACACGCTGCGGAAGCGAACATGCACCGTCAAGCAGTTTTGTCCGGGCTTTCCCAAGTGGCTGCGCGCAGCGAAGACGATGATGAGGTGAATAACGAGCGCATTCAAATTCTTCAAGAACAGGTCGAATCCTCGAACGCCATGGTTCGGAAGAACCAAGAGGCTGCTGACAATGCCTCCGAGAAGCTGCGTCGCGCCGAAGAGCGCATTGCCGGGTTGGAGACTTTCCAGGAACAGGCGAGTAGAGAAGGTTTGTCTATCCGGAAACAGCTTCAATCTACCATGCGCGAGCTGCAGGCGGTGCAGTCAGACAAGTCGGAGATCCAGCAGGAGTACGAACGGCACCGGTTGGAGAGCAACGCACTTGAGGTCCAGCTCAAAACGCTCAAGAGTCTCCTGGAGGAACGAGGCATCAGTGTCGCTGAACACAGAAGATCGCGCGTTCTCGAGAGTCCAAGTTCTCGCTTCAGCACTCCCGAGCTCAACCGTGTGCGCGAACTTGAGCAACAGCTCGAGGCCAGTCTCAAGGCGCATGACGAAATGCGCTCGACCTTCGAGAACCGCGAGCAAGAGATCAGCAAGGACTGGGAGGAAAAGATCACGGCACTTCACAATGATCACCAGGCCGCTGTCAAGTACCTCCGCGGCACGGAAAAGATGTTGAGTAAGATGAAGCAAGAGCTCGAGCGCTACAAGATCCTGAATAGCGATCTGCAGCAACAGCTCGAGACCGCTAAATCGGATCCTAGCGTGACTGAGCAATCAGCTAACTGGGAATCCGAACGTCAGACTCTCCGCGATGAGCTTACGAATGCGAAGCAGACGCTTCAAACCACGGTTTCGCAGCTCGAGAGCCAGATCTCTGCCCTTAAATCCGACCTGGCCACCGCACGCCAGGAGCAAGAAGCAGCCGCCCACCGCATCCAACAGCTCGAAGCTGAGGCCGCTGAGGGCCGCGCGGACATGGAGACGCTGCGCCAGGAGCGCATGATGCTGGAGGAGCGAGTCAATGAAGCAGAGCACCGCGCGCAGATGTTCCTCGACCAATTCGAGAACTCGGTCGACAGCTTGCGTCGGGAAGCGACCTTGCCTGCGGAGCATGGAGCTGGCCAAGCTAACAACACGCACCATCGTTCGCACAACAGCATTGCCGGCGACAGCATCTACAGCCAAGCCACTGATGTGACGGACCGCAGCGCCACTCCCGAGGCGAACCCAGACGCGGTTGCCGCGGCGGCCGCGACACGCAACAGTATGGCGCTCGACAGCCTGGCGACGGAGCTGGACGCGCTGCGCAGCCACTGGGAGACGACGAACAAGGCATACCGGCTGAGCAACCAGTTCGACTTTGAGCCGACGCCGACGAGCATCAAGGGCAACGAGATGAGCGAGAGCCTGGCGCACTGGCGGCAGCGCATGGACCTGGGCGACGAGGACGACGATGATGACGGGGACCTGCGCCAGCCGACGCCACTGGCGACGGGCAACAACGCTGCCGGCGCGCAGTACAGCAAAGGTCATGAGCGCATGGTGAGCACCGAGAGCGACAATGTCAAGACGCCCACGATGGGCGCGGTCAACGGGTTCCAGTTCCAGTCGCCCAAGTCACCCACGGGGCCCGGGGGCACGGCGATGATCTAATGGACGTGGGTTGATGTAGTAGATGAAAGAGCCTAATATCGAACTGGCTTCGGCAGCGAGCGAGCGAGCGAGCGAGTGGGTTTTTTGGACATGAACTACGGAAAACGAGCTGCGATGGCGAATGAAATGGGAGTTCTTTTTTTCGTTTTTTCCTCTTCTTCCTCTTCCTTTTCTTTTCCTTTTTCCTTGCGGACGGGATACCTCTGTTGTTTCTATTTTTTCTTCATGCTCCTTACTTTTTCTTTTTTGTTGGTTGCTTTTTGCATCCGCCCTACCTCCCTCTTACGCGACGGACGGACTTAGTACCCCCTACACCCCACCCCAGTCCGGTTCGGGCTCTTCTGCTGATGCAGCTGCTCTCTTGAAATCGATACTATTTAGTTTCCTTTGGCCTGTACGTGGCCTCCTGATACCTTGTTTTTTTGCTGTTGCGGTTTACTATTGGACTCTCCCTTTTTTCTTTCTTTAGTTACAAAAGCTGGAAATACGCCTGTCTGGTTGGCTGGCTGTTGGCTCGGCGCAGTACGGTTCCGCGCGGCCTATTATACTAGCCCATGGACCACTGTATCGCTGCTTTGCTCTCCCCTCTTTGTCTGCGTCTACAGACTCGAGAGATGAGCGGGCCGCAGCAGCAGCAGATGGCAGCAGGCAAAAAAGTAATGGGACGGAAATCACCAGCCATGTCTCTTCGTTTCGTGTCGTTTTTGTTGTCTTGTTTGGCTGATAGCTGCAGCTGTACTTCCTCTCTCTCTCTCTAGCTCTCCCATACGCGCTTTCTCGCGCTCTATATAGACGGACGCGGACTGTTGCGTTCGTTTGTGTTTTCCATTTCCTCATTTTTGCTGCGCTTTCGGGTGGGAGTTGTAGGCTAGGCTAGGTAGGGAGGGAGGTAGGTAGGCTAGCTAGATGTGAGATGGCGGGTGGAATGGGATGGGTGGAATGGAATGGAATGGAATGGGATTTATTGTGAGCGTGGTTTTGTTTGTGGCGGTGGTTGCTTGGCGTTTGTGCGTGCGTGTGCGCGTGATTGTTTGTTTTACATTGCTTGCGTGTTTGCGTGTTTGCTGTTTGTTTGCTTGGTGACTGTTCAGTGCAGTGCAGGCTGCTGCGCGGCCAAGTGCTAGGGTCAGGGGCGGATACCTATAATCGCTGTTCTATTTCCCTGCGTCGCACCATGAATGAAATTATCGTTCAGTAGCGAGAGCGCGTCAAATCAATTATTTCAATTCGAGAGTCGTAAAACACGACGAAGAGACAGATAGAACTATATCCGCAAGCAAGAGAAACCGCAAGGCGTAGAAACTAGAGTAAATGTTATTTATTCCGCTGTAGTAATTGCGTTTTGGGGAAGCAAAAGAAATATATCAAGGTGGGTTAGATTTCAAAGGTCACACTTCTTGGTACAGATCCGTGTACCCTTATACGTAGGTTTGATATTCGATAGGCCTTGTAGAGCAGGTCGTGGCTACACTCAAAGCTTGGATTCGTGGGTGGAAGAGTGGCTTGTAGAAGCTTGTAGACCGCGATACGGTGTGTATATATTATTATAACTATTTTTTCTATTATGTCTTTTTCTCGATCTATTAAGCATTGTTGAAAATTTCTTTTCTCTATCTGTGGTACATAGCATATGTAACTGCAAGGGCAGATGCTCGTGTTTGGTTCAATTTCCTATATATCCAAAAAAAAAAAAAAAAAAAAAAAAAAACCACGCTATAAACGCATAAACCCGCTAACTATCATAAAACCCTACGATCATCATCATCGTCGTCATCATCATAATATGTATAAATAAATATGCAAAATACACGCAAACCCGCTCGCGACTGTCTGTACCAACCCAAACTCAACCAACAACAAAACACAAAAAACAAAAACCCTCCTCCTCCTACCCCATAACAGTCAACCAGCCCCTCTCCCACGCCACATCCAACCAAAACACCTCCTCCTCTTCCTCCTCCTCCCCATCCCCTCCATTACCCCCCTTCCCAACCCTCCGATCCAACCCCCACCACACCTCCCTAACCAAGCGCCGCATACACAGCAGCGGCTGCCGCGGCAAGCGGCGCATAAACTCCTCGAGCCTCTCCTCCACGAACGCGCGCGCTTGGCTGATGCGCTCGGGCCGCAGGTGCTCGGGCTGCAGGCACTCCTCTGTCGAGGAGGACAGGTCCAGGAAGTCGAGGTTCTGCGGCCGGGGTTGGGGTTGGGGCTGAGGGTGGAGGCGCAGTTCGGAGGCGGCCGCGACGAGCAGGATCGGCTGCGTGCTGCAGGTGCCGCTGCTGGGGGGGAGGTGGGACAGCAGGGACAGGATGTGCAGGGCTAGGGACGTGAGGTGGTGCGTTGGGGAGTGGGAGTGGGAGGGGAGTTGGCGGGGTTGGGGGGCGAATGGAGTGGTGCTGGTGGGGGTGTATGCTGCAACGCTCGCGCCGATGCTGCTGTTGCTGTTGCTGCGCTCCCACCACCACCCCCACGGCACTTCTGCCCCAGCAGGCCCAATCCCCCCTCCAACCCCTCCAATCCCACTACCACCCACACCACACGCCCCACCACTCCCCAGCCTCCTCCCCAGCAGCGGCGGAAACACACGATACAGCTCCAACAACCCCGCACAGCGATACGCCTCCCCGAGCGCCACAAAATCGGCCTTGGTAGTATTTCTGTCGCCGAAATCGACCATGTCGTCTTCGCGCGGCAGGGAGCAGTTCAGGAGCGCTTCCTCTAGCTGCGCGGCGACGAGGATGCGCTCGCAGGCTTGGCGCTGGGTGTGGAGCGTGTAGGGGTGGGGGTTGTTGTAGTTGGGGGGGTTACGGTGGTGCTTGAGGTGGCTCAATCGCTCGCAGCGGATTAGCCGCCCGACTTCGGCGAACAGCGTCTGCACTTGCGGCGCGATGCCCGTCCAGGGGTGGGGCAGGAGTTTACTGGCTGTGGCGGGGGTAGCGGCCGCGCCAGCAGCAGCAGCAGCACCACCACCAGGCACATGGCAAGTGCTCCACCGTCCCAACGGCGGGCCAGGCGCCCCCTCCTGCGACACGAACCCAATAAGCATCTCCCAATAAATGAGGCTCTCCTCAAAGAACTGATTCTGGCGAACAATAGCCACATTCTGCGGTGGGACGGGATTAAGCAAACGAGGATAAATGAGGCTCCTCGCAGCCCTCAAATTGGCAATGCCCAAATCCGTGCAATCGAGCCAGCAAGCCGAAAGCCCGAGCAGCAAAATCGCCAAAAGCGCGCGCTCGCTGCTAGTGCGCCCCTGCGCGACGCGGGCCAGCTCGTCGTCGAGCGTCGCGTGGGCTTGGCGGCGCAGCTGCCGGCCTAGCGCGCTGGCGGCTGGGTGCGTGTTTGAGAGCTGTGCGGCGGCCATTGCTTGGATCGCGTAGAAGATTGCGGGACTGCTGTCCCAGATGCGGGCGACGGCGCTGCGGAACGGGTTTAGTGACGAGTCGAAGGCGGAGTATAGCATGCACACGTTTTGGAAGTAGTGCTCGACGAGCGCCATGCCGGGCTCGATGAGCGTGGGCGGGATGGGTGATGGTGGGTAGGATGCGCGTGCGTAGCTCCGGATTAGGGCGCGTGAGAGGGGCGTGTTCAGCCGGGGAATGTCGTCGGGGGCTGCTGCTTCTTGTTGTTGTTGTTGCTGTTCTGCATCTGCTGGGTCGTTGGGGGGCTGGTCGTGCAGGTACTCCTCCTCGCCCGCGACGTCCAGCGTCGTCCAGTCTATGTTCGGGACATCCAGGTCGAACATGTCGAGAGGGAAGTCTTCCAGCGCAGGGGGCTCCATGGTCGCGTCGTCCCAGGCGGGCGGCTCAAACGGCGGCTCCGCAGGCAGATCCAGCGGCGGGAGGTCCGCGATGGGCTCGCCCGTGTGAGGTGCGTCCATGTTCGGCTCGGGGTGGCCTCGGCCTTCCGTGTCCACGCATTCCTCCTCTTCACCACCCATCACCACCGCACTAGCAGCCTCTTCTCCTCTCTCCTCACCACCACCACCACTCCCATCCATCTCCCTCCTCCTCGCGCCACCTTTTCCCCTCCCACCCCTCTTCCTTACCCGCCCCGCACCCGGCCTCTCCTCCCTCACGATCTCAAAAGCACTCCCCCGAGCACCCTCGCCAGCACTCCCCCCAGCATCCCCACCCCGCAAAGCCCTATCCTCAAGAACCTGATTCGGGCCTAGCACCAAGCCCCTCGAAGCGCCAGGCATGTACGCCTCGTACTTGGTGCTCCACTTGATGAGTTTCCTATAGCCGGGGCAGGCAACGCCGCGGCCGACGCAGTTGCGGCATTCTGGTTTTGTTTCGTCGCATTTGAGCTGGTGGGCAGGGGGTGTTAGCGTGTGAGGGGTGTAGGGTTGGGTTGGGTGAAGTTGGAATTGAAGGTGATGAATGTGGTTGGGGGATAGCTTGCTTGTTTGCTGAACGAATAGAGAGAGGTTTGATAGAGAGGGCTGAGCAGAGAACGATAGAGAAACAAAGAAGTCTTGCGTACACCCGATCTTTCTGCTTCCACTTCACACCTTATCACGTACCCGCTTGATCTTGCATCTCTGGCACCCGTCCCTCGACTTCGGTTTCCGGCGGGGTTCGACAACCGCCTTATCCGTCGTCACCATCTCCACTGTTCCTCTTTCCCTTCTCTTTTCTTGTTCCCTCTCTTCTCGGCCCACACTTTCACCCGTCAGCACCACGCGATGACAACAGCGCACAGCTCAGCCGGCGCCGTATCCCGGCGGAGCTACCTAGCAGCAGGAAGCAATAGCTAGCAAGCAAGCAAGCAGGCGCCCGTCAGCGGTAACAAAGATCGCGCGCGGCGGCAGCGTTAGCAACGGCTCAACGACAACAGGGAAGCAGAGCAGTGATAGGTAGGTAGGTGGTCGCCTCTGCAACGAAGCTCGGCAGCGCATCCGACGTCGTTGGGGCCGGCCTGGCTCGGTTCGCGTGCGGGCCTGCCGAGAGGGGCATAGCTGCGGCGGTGATTGGCGCCCCCGGCCGCTCATCTGTACTTACTGAAGACTGGCTGCTGGAGTGGCATATGTCATTGATTTGACAGGTCAAAAGACCTGCTGCTATGCAGAGTGCGTGCGTGGGTGGACCAATGACCGGCGGCTTTGCCGTTTGGCCCCTCTTCTTCCGCTTGCTTGCTGGTGCTGCGTCCAACGGCCAACGGCGGGCGTACACCGAGCTTGCCAAGTCAACCACAGGCGAGGATCATCAGGCAAGAACCCCGGGCAGTCACGTGCACATGCTTATGTCTGGAGATAAAAAGAGTCGTTATTATCGAGTATCTAGAATTAAATGGCGAGGCACACATATTATGTCATTTGCACTGGTGCTGCTGGGTTCTGGGCACAGGACAGCAGTGCTGCACATCACAAGGGCTAGCTCACTGGGGCAGATAATAGCGTTCGGGCTCTGGGGGCATCTCGGGGCGGGTCTGGTGGTGGGCTTCTGCATGGCTTCAAAGACGTTAGCGTTGGTCTTGAGACATCTACGAAGATATAGATGGTGTTTGGTGGCTAGGATCAGAAGGAAGGCAACGGAAATATCCACACGGTTTTGCGCTCTCGGTGGTATACTGATAATTTACATCCGAAATGTTTCATCATCTAGAAGGCTGGGTGCCTGGGAAAAAAGGGGAATGAGAGAGTTGGAAATGTAACTTACGTTATTTGGAGGCGGATAGTGTCGCATCCCTAAAACCGTCGATGAAAGCTTGTCGGGATGCGTCGAAACTAGCCAGCGCGGACAGACACAAGGGCTCCGCCACTTGAGAACTGAGGAAAACCGTTTCGAGGTATCTAGGTATCTCCCGCGGCTCGGAGAGCCGAGCACTGAACCGTTCCTAAACCATTTCGCTTTGACGTGTCGAAGCCGGTGAGCTATTCCATTCGAGTTTTTTTCATAGAACACAAGTTGTCTCCGGGACGCTTCATAAGCCCAGGAAAAAAGCCGCACGTTTTTATGCCTGCCCAGTCTGAAGAAAAACTCAGGAAATGCTCCGATTGTTGACCCCACCCACGCCTTTCACGCTCGTCGAAAGCCAGACATCATTTACGCCTTCTCCTGGCGCTTGGCGGTACCCTGCTGGAAGTTGTTCTTGGCGCGGCGGGGGACGGTCTTCAGGTAGCGCATGCGGCCGGAACCGGTGGTGTGCCTCCTCTTGGCCTTCTCGCCCCAGTTGTCTGCATGTCCTATGTCAGCTTCGTCCCTGCGGGGTGCCGAGGCGTCTCGAGCGAGGGCTTGCGGGATCGAGTGAAGTCGTGGGCAGGCGGGGTTCAAGGCGAGGGGAACGTACAGCCACGGGTCTTAGCCGCGGGGTAACCGCACGACGCGCAAGTGTGCTTCTGGATGTGGAGGGAGCGGCGACCTGTGGGAGCTGCGCGTTAGTGATCGTCCTTCATCGCAGGCGGCCTGCGTCTTGCGCCCGGCCGATGTCCGGATTGGATTCTACTGACCGCAACGGCGGCACAGAGTGTGCGTCTTGTTGTGGCGCTTGCCGAAGCTGGAGGTACCCTTCGCTGTGTGGCCGTCAGTCTGTGTCCCGATGGCGATGCAACTCTTGCGGCGGCGCGGTTGTCGACGTACTCATTTTGGATTAGGGACTGTGAAGAGATGCGTCAGTAACGTGATGCGGGAATGGCAGAGCTTCAAGGCGGAGGGAATTACCGGTTGGCGTCTTTTGTCGTGGCTTCGAGGTGTCGTCGTCGGTGTTGTCGTCCCGTCGGATCTGTAGGGCGAAAGCCAGTATCAATTTTCGGAGCGCGTTCGCTAAAGTGTGGATCACGTGCTAGCTTTATCGCCGCCCAATTTCTCCAACCAACTTCAAACTAGCCGCCGCCCTGACGCCCGTCGACGCCGCTTCTCGATGCTCGTCGAGTTTATGCATTCAATCATGCGTTTGCATTCAGTTGCAGTGCAGTTCGTCCAGCACGCGGGCACTGGCTGCTTCCACTCCGCTATCAATCCTTGAACGGCACACTGCGCATCAGCACTGAGAACATTGAAACATTTAGAGCAAGACCACGAATAATTTGCCCACCTTTTAACTACATGTAATGTAAGGTCTACCGTGCCCACTAAGTACTCCTTGGGCAGCTATAACAAGCTACAATTCTACGATCGGTAATCGATGGGTAGATATACAAAAGGTAAAAAGATGCTAGGTATAAACATCCAGAGCTTCGAGCAATAACATTGCTTGCCATGAATTATTACTACATACGCTTAACAGCACTGCCTGTCAAGTGCCCTTCAGCCTGCCCCAGTCAGCGCCGACGTCCACATGTCCGTCCGCATCCACGACCTTGCCTCTATCCCACTCCCTGCCCTCGCCCTTCTTCCTCCAACGCACGTCTTCTTCGGTCTTCTCTCCACCCTTCTCCCAACGCTTCACTTCCTCTTCCGTGAAGCCGGCTGCCTTTAGCCTTTCCGCGCCCTGCTGCTTCCAGCGCTGGCGATCGCGCAGAGCTTCAAGCGCCTGGTCCCAGTCGTCTTCCACGTCGGAACCGGGATGGATGTCCTGCGACGGATCGTAGTTGTCGGCGAAGTGCGCATCCATGGCAGATGAAGATGTAAAGGCACCGCGGCCGCGGCCTCGGACCTTGGGCGCTGGTGGAGGTGGAGCTGGCCCGATGATTGCTTCCAGAGGGTCCGAATCCGAGGCGGGTGATAGCGACCTACGCCTTGGCGGGTCTCTCTTCGTTGTCATACCTTTGCGGCTGCCGTCTTTGCTGTTTCCGGCATCAGCGGTTGATGCAGATGGCGACTGCTTCTCACGACGAGATCTGCGGCGATCCTTGGACACGCTGCGTGACCTGCCAGAGGAGGGAGATCTCCGGCGCCGATGCCTGTGGCGTGAACCATGGCGGTCTCTGTCTCCATCCTCTGACAGACTCCTATCACGATGCTTGCGGCTCGACGTATGGCGTCGCTCTGGACTCTCATCTGGCGAGCGAGACCTATGCCTGTGTTTGCGGCTCGAAGCGTGTCGTCTGTCCCTGCTGCGATCTTCTGATTCGCCCCTGTCTCGATGTCTGTGACTTCTATGCCGGTGACTGGAATGCCGTGACCGATAGTCCTCACGATCGTCGTCACTGCCGTACTCGCGACGACTGCGTTTCTCTTTCCGCTCGCTTCGGTCCTCCGACCTATCGCGCCTTGACCGTCGGGATCTGTGCCCATCGTCGTGTCGTCTTGTGTGATCACCGTCGGAGTACGCGTCACCGTCGTCCGTCCGGCGTCGCTTCGCCGGTCGCTCGTCTCTGTCTCTGTGACGGTGCTCCACAGCGCCATGGCCGTCTTTGGACCGTGACTGCTCGCCCTCAACGCCGTACTCTCTGCGTTTGTCCCGCAACGCTTTAAGTCTAGCTCTTGACTCCTCCGCTTCCTTGGCCAGCAGTGCCTGATTATGGGTATCGGTCTCGCGGAGAATGTTTCTGAGAAAGCGGGTGTTTGGCTTCGGAGCTGCACCGGTAGGTCTAGTGACCAGTTAGCATACATTCGAGCCGTAAAATGCCAGTCTTGACCTACCTCTTGGGCAAATAAGCCTGAAGCCCTACCGCCGCATACCTCGCGGAGCTCGCTTTCGCATCCTTTTTCAGCAGCTCCGCCACATGGTCGTCTGTGTAATTCTCCGAGGGCATGGTCGAGTCCCTGGCTTTGTCGGAAACACAGTCAAGTCGGCGACCAAGACATGTCGCGGGAGACGACCGTCTTCGCAAAGCAGTCGCGATACAGTGACGCGGGGGGCGCGACTAAAACGGCATGACTAAGCTGACCAGGGCTCGGATCATCCCCGCGATCGTCTTGTTTGCGCCGCCATATAAACAAACCCGCACAACAATGGCGCAATCACACACTGAAGCAATTGAGCGCCTCAACGAGCTCCAGAAGAGCCAGGATATCAAGATCATCGATCTCAGCAATGAGGTCCGCCCGAAACCCGCCCAGGATGGCGCGAAGCGCAAGTCGACCGGCTCGGAAATGTCCGCAGAGGGCGAAGAGCATACCACGCCGGCCAGTCTGCAGGCAGACCTGATTCACTACAAGGTAAGGAGAGGAAAGGCCTACGCAAATGGCAGACATTCGCTGACATGCACGACAGGAACTCTTTACCAAACTCCGCTTCAGCTACGTCGAGCAAGTCACCAAAGAGAAGTTCCTCACGGCAATCACCATGGACCCACCGCAATTCGTGGAACCGCAAGAAAACGTGCAACTAGAAGCGCAACTAGTAGAAGTCAAAGCAGCGCTGAAAGCGCAAAAAGTCGAAGTCGCAGAGATGATTGCTGAGCTGGAGCGACGCGGCCGAGACCTCAGCAAACGTACGCCCAGCAACACCACCGTCACCCCTCCAACGACACACGCTAACAACGCACGCAGGCTACGAGACGATCCAACTGCGCACGACGCAGCTGACCACGCTGCCCGAGCGCATCGCCACGCTCGAAACGGCCATCTCCACCCTCCGCGCCACCCAAGCCCCCCACCCCACGAACCCAGCGCTGTCGCTGCCGCTCCCGGAAACGCTGTCCGCGCTGAACGAGCGGCAAGCTGAGCTCGCGGCGCTGGACAAGCAGCTCGCGGGGCTGCAGGCGGCGGTGCCGCGCAAGACGCGCGAGCTGGAGCGCCTGGAGGCCGAGCTCAAGCCCTTGGAGATGCAGCGGAAGGGGACGGTGGCGGCGGCGCAGGAGGCGCGGCGGCGGCGCGAGGCGGGCGAGGCGGGCATGGGTGACGGCTTGGAGGAGAGGGGGCGCTGGCTTACGGCTGTGGAGGGCGGGCTGAGGGGCATGCTGGAGGTGGATGCGTAGGCTTTGTCGTGGGTGCGTGGCGTTTGGTGCTGGGTTATGATACCATGGCGTTAGGACATTGCTAATTGCGTATACGCTGCGGCGCTTTCAAATCTTGCATATGCTGAAGCATCCATCGCGGCTGTTTGAGCGAGCCGGTTACTAACCTTTCTACGGCCAAGCTCATTCCTATAAAAACCCCTCCGCCACTACCAATCAGCATCATCACTGACCAGAGCTCTCCGAGAATCAAAACGCGCTAGATTACGCATTTACTGCGTTTTACATGTCCTCACGCTCCTCACCGTGGGCGTGGCCCTCACAGTCAACTAGGCAAAGGATCCAGCACCCTAGACAACAACTCTACACATCTTATTATTCCAGGTACTGTGTGAGTTGCTGATCACCGCCACTGTTTTCTGAACTTAGTGGGTGATGTTGTATAGTAATGGTGGTGAGTGGTATTCCGTTTGTGAGAGGAAGAAAGAAGGGGAGTGTATGTTTGTGCTTGTTTTGAGGTCAAACGGTTTAGAGATGATGTCCACGTCTTGGGCTTCTAACTGTGTTGCTGAAACCCAATACGCTACATGCTGGTAGTGGTTGCTCATAGCATGTTGGAAGAACTGTGGAAATCTCGGGTGGTGTTGGATTGGACGCTGGTGGAGAGTGAGTATTGGGTATTTATGCTCTCTCGACGCTGTGATTGCGAGATCCAATTGGATAGGATAAGTTTATCGGAGTGGAACGTTTAACATGTCCATGGGTCAAGAATAACTACGAAGAAATTATGCATATTATAGCACCTTGAAGGTATTAATATCATGGATGCGCGAAGAAAGAGTATAAAGTCGATCAGAAGCTACACCGTACACAGCAGGAAAAAAAGCTACTAAAACAATCATTCACAGCGCCAAACCAAGCCAATAGCAAGGCCAGATAAGAAAAGCGATAAACAGCCAAAGCAATTTGTAGCTTCCAACACACATATTCGCAGACGACAAGTTCTCCACGCAACCCCTCACCGGCCACGACATACGCCACCCTAAGCAGACCACGGCAAAAAGGTTGCCGACGCAGCCCGTGCAGCCCGCAGCACCCCAGTAAGCGTTTGTCAAAAACTGGCCTGACAGAGGCAGTGAGTTTCCCGAAACGACGCGCTGCAGAGCGCGGGGTGGAGGCCCGAGGTTGTCTGGCGATGGTTTGGATAAAACTCCGCTTCTTTCTCCACTGTGGTCGACGGAATCAGTCGACTTTCTGCGTCCTATCCCAACGTCAACGTCAACGTCAACGTCAACGTCAACGTCAACCCCGCCGCTGCAACTTTTGTGTCTGCAACGCTGCAACTCTGCACCATCACCACCACCACTACTACCACTGTTTTTGTTGCTGCTGCTGCTGCTGCTTGTCAAGATGCTTATCCAGGAAAGCTATAAGGATGTGCCTACGAAGGAGGGCGGAAACATGCGTATGTTGTTGATCATGTCTTTGCGCGAGCTCAATTGCTGATTGCGGACGTCGACAGGCATTTTCATGTTCCACCCTACCATCCATGGGTTTGTTTGACCTTGGATAGAAGGTTGTGGTCGAATTGGTTGCTGATTCAACCATCAGGTACCCCAAGGCGAAGTTCCCCGGTGTGGTCGTCTTCAGCGAAATTTATCAAGGTAATTGACTTTCTTGCATTTCATTCTTATCATGTTCCTCTTAAAATTCTCTCTCCTCTGCACGCAAGCCCAAAAGAACGACTTCACACGCATCTCTAGCATGCAAGCACCGCCCTCGCACTCCCATCTCCATCCCCAGCACGCCCCGCTCCCCACCCGCAGCACCCCTTTAACACGCCACAGTAACGGGCCCCGTGCAGCGCTTCGCGCGCCGCATCGCCGGCGAAGGATACATCGTCGCCGCGCCCTCCAGCTACCACGAATTCACTGGCCCGGAGCCACTCGCGTACGACGGGCCGGGCACCGACGCCGGCAACGCGTGGAAAGTGACCAAGAAGCTGGCCGCGTACGACGAGGACGCGTCGCTGGCTGTGGACACGCTGCTCGCACTCGAGACGTGCAACGGCCGCGTCGGCACCACGGGTATGTGTCTTGGTGGCCACTTGGCGTACCGCTGCGCCCTGGACAAGCGCGTCGCGGCTGCCGTCTGCTTTTTTGCTACCGATATCCATGCACGCAGTTTGGGCGAGGGTAAGAATGATGATAGCTTGAAGCGCGCGGGCGATATCAAGGGCGAGTTGGTTATGGTGAGTTTGGCTGAATTGAGAGGGTTGTGTGCAGTCGAGAGCTGGAGTTGGCTGATTGACGCTGTGATAGATCTTCGGCAAGAAGGACAACCACGTCCCCCCCGAGGGCCGCGACCTCATCCGCAAGACGCTCCACGACGCGGGCGTGACGTTCAACTTTTACGAGCACGCGCACGCGCAGCGTAAGTCCTCTACACACCTCATACTCTTCTCTTCTCTTCCCTCATCCCTCTTCCTTCCCTCATCCCTTCACGACCACCCCGTCATCTAACACGCAACACAGACGCCTTCATCCGCGACGAGCTCTCCAAGGGCCGCTACGACCCCGCCGTCACCGGCATCTGCTGGCAGATGCTGCTCGAGCTGTTCGGACGCACGCTGCGCTCGGACCTGGGGCCGCGCGAGGGCGGCGAGCAGGAGATCGAGGACGTGTGCTAAACTTGCTGGAAACGTACGAGACGTAGTAGATAAGAAGAGTTAAGCTCGAGAGGAGAGGATGGTGTTCCTGCCCGTTGATGTCGATACAAAAAAGCCAGTACAAACGCAATCAAACCCCATCACCAGGCCTCAATGCCCGTCTGTCTTACAATGTGTACTCCACTATACTCTACTGTACTCTACGCGTCAAAGCCGAGCCAGCATCGACAACAACCAACAACCAACAACTAATAAAACCGCACTGACTGAGCGATGGTTGCAGCAACGGCTGTATATTGCTATTGCGGCTTCACCGGCTCGTTAAGGCGACACGGCAGAAGAACACTATAAGGCTGGGCGTGCTGGAAGTGCGTTTGGCGTTTAAGTCTTTAGTGGTGCGGTTGGCTTGGTTTGTGTATTCTGCTCTTAATCCTCGCCATTATCATCATCATTAGTATTTAGTGCAGCTAGTGCGCGCTAATACCTAGTACTCCTGTTCCTCACCACTAATATACTATCCAGCGCAACACCACCATCTCCAAACACATAGAACCGCACATCTACACCGAAACCATTCAACAGACATTCATATAAGCGAACAATTAGCGCCGAGACGGCGGGACGCCGATCATACAAGTGAAATTCTACATATGTAACTCCCATAGGGGAGTTGAATGGTGGGATGTTGAAGTGGTTGGTAGAAAGCGGACAGGGGTACTATAGATAGCTGTGTTGGGTTCGGCGGCTTGAGTGCTGTTGATGCTTGATGCTGAGGAATAGGAGAGTAGCGGTGTTGCTCTGCGTAACTTGGGAGTGGTTTTGTCGTCGCTGTTTCCTTACAGATACTTCTTTCATAAAAAGGACGTAGGAATCGTAGCTGTCTTACTAAGTTTATATATGATCTATAACCTGCCTACTACGAATAGTATTATAAATACTATCTAGCATTACAGACCTACACTATATTTCCCCACCACCACCCTGTTTCCCCTTTCCCACACCACGAGCAACCACCTCCACCTCCACACCACGCACAACCCCCCACCCCTATCCACAAAAACCAACCCAAACAACTAACTGCACCACCAAGGCACTCCCGAAAGCAGCACTTATCAGCCTTCCAGCCATCGCATCAACCCAAAATATCGTCTACAACCTTAATAGGCGTCTCATAACCTCAACCCTAACCACCCAACCACTCAATTACTCAACCACTCAGCCACTAAGACTCTACACTAACTAGTATCAGGTATTTGAATAAGATAAGCACCTCCAGCAAGCCTCAAAGACGTCAATCCCCGCTACCATCCGCTACTAATCCTCTCCATCACCCATCCACCACCACCACCACCACCAGTACGTCCCACATCCTCCTACATAAACAGTAAACCTCAATCCACTCTTTCATAGGAGCTGGCTTATTTGCATGCTCCCCCTAGGCAGTTGGCTCGGAAGATTTCCGATTTTAATCTCGTCGCGGAGTGCGTGCCGAATGTTGACAATGTTCTCTAGCCCATCCGTTTCTTTTATTGTGTTTCTTTTATTCGTTCGTAAATCATGAGATTCATAACCCGCCTCTAGCACCCATGACCCAACTACCACCGCCCTTCAAGCCTCCTCTCATCCGCTCATCTACCCTCCTCCCCATTCCAACTCCCATCCCCATCCTCTTCCCCTTCCCATGCCCCTCTCGCTCCCTCTAACACGCACACAAACACACCAAACCAACAGTACAGTACAGCACAGTACACTAAAGTACAACCCGCAACCACACACTCACCACAAACAACACAAACACACACACATATCCATGCCATTCGTGATCCATACATCAATCAGTCATTTCGTCAACAAGCAAAGACAGCGTCCGCACCAGCACCAGCAACGACAACGACAACAGCACCACTCACCCAAAACCGTATCGTCATAAAAACGCCCGCAACAGCTGGGCGAAACACACGCCCCAGCCGCTCCGGACGAAGAAGGGTTAGAGGAGACGATGAGAAAGGAGATACTCTCCCGGCCAATCCGTTTCTCCCCACCACCACCGTCATGCCGTTTAAGATTCTCGCAAACCTCAAAGCACACCAAAACACGCCCGCCGCTCACCACACCGGCGCATCTCCCATCCTTACCATCAACCGCGCGTTTAGTTCTTCTTGCGGCCCTTGCCCACAACCTCCTTCTCCGCAGGCGAGGGCACGCCGGCCTTCTCCTCAACCTTGGTGCGCTTCGTCTCGACATACGGGTGCTTGATCGTCAAGCACCAGATATCGAGGTAGTCGCAGATCGTGGTGATGACGTCCCAGACAAAGCTAGCATGCACGCCGATCGCAAGGCCCAGACACATGAACATGAACGCGACCTGGTAGACGCCGTCGCCCAGAGCCGAGGGCCAGCCGACCTTGCGGATGCTGCTGAGGTCGAGCCCGTCAATGTGGATGTCGTGCAGTCTCTCCGCGAGGAACGGGCCCAGGCTGTCCGCGACGCCGAAGACCAGCGGCGCGACGAGGATGTTGGTGCGCGGGAAGGCGGACTTGGTCAGGTGCGCGACGATCATGCGGCCGACCGAGAAGGCGTTGATGAGGCCGACGTAGAAGACAAACGGCACCAGGTGCTGCGTCAGGATGACGGGCTGCAGGTACAGGTACGCCGGGATGAGGATCCAGGCCATGGAGAAGGGGATCAGGCCGAGCAGCGCGCCGCGCGCCTTCTGGCCCCGGAGACGACGCGCTTCGATGACGTTGTTGGCGGACGTGACCGTGTTGAACACGAGCAGGATACCGCCGTAGACCATGTACCACTCGTTCCAGGCCAGGTTGTACAGACAGTTGGGCAGGAAGGATGGCCGCGAGATACCAATGGTCTGCAGCATGGGCTGCTGCCAGAAGCTGCCGCCACCAAGGTAGCCGGTAAGGGCGTACACGACGCAGAGAGTGAGGATGCCTTCAACAGGACCGGAAATGAGCCCAAGGGTTAGGGTGTGCGTGTGGTACTCATCCCATGTTTGCACGTAGAACGTGAGCAAAGCTACAATATCAATCAGTAAACCGCGCGCAGACAGAGACCAGGTTTATAGCTGAACGAGCGAGCCATGGAAGTAAAAGAGCGGTACACACAGGCAAAGAGGGTCATGACAGTCTTCCAGCCCTGTCCAAGGTTCATGGCAGCGGCAAAGAGCAGGACTTCCAGAGACGTGTTGATAGCGTCGACACCTGAGTCGCATATTAGCAAGCATTCTCTCAAATCTTGAGCATCACGTCACTAACCGTGGTCGAAGAGCTCGCCCAGCGGACCACTCTGACGAGTGCGGCGCCTTCACAGGTCAGCTTCATGCTCCAAAACAAACACACCATTCTTTCTCGATAACATACGCTTGTGATCCATCCACAGCATCGAATGTCTGATACAGGAACAGGCCGATCGCCCAGCTGTAGTAGACCCAGGGCGGGCAGTCGACGTCCAGCGTAGGGGTGTACCAAAGAAGGGTCAAGAAGTTGGCGACGACGAAACCAAAGCCGGTGAGGGTAATCTATATTTCCAGAACCAACGATTTAGCAAATGTTCTTCCACAGACGGGCTCATGGTGGGATGAGGATATGAGTGAGGTCATAGGTAGGCTTACGAGGTTCGGCCTAGAAACCACCAGCAGTCAGCATTTGTGATAACCCATGGAGCATAATCTCTTGCAGATTGTCGCCCAAACAGCGCATAACAAGACTCGAGCTCACTTACGCCATGGACATGGGGAAGCAGTTGATGACCACATTGTTATAGAACGGCTTGAGCACGTAGCGCGACACCAAGCTGTGATCAACGCCCGAGTACTTGTACTCCTTCAGCTTCGGCAGCTTGTCCTGCCTGATGTATACCATCCTGGTTGGAGTCCCACGCTTTTCGACTGAGTGACGATTGGCAATGGATAGCAACAAACACCTTGGTGATGCTGCGGCGCGGGACGCGGATGCGGGAAACCGGTGTGTAAGCAGAGGTCGACGAGTATGCGGTTGCGCGCTGAAAACGACGAGGTCTGCGTAGGTAGGTATGTATCTCCGGAAGCGGTGTTGGAGAAGTCAGAAGCAGGTTCCGCGCAAAAAGATTGTTTGGTGTTCTGTCGCGGTGGACAGGATTCCCGACGCGCTGGCGTCATCGGGCCGGTTGCGCTCCTAGACACGTCTCACATGCATCGAGGCTGATAGGCTGCTCGAGCAATCACATGCTGGACAAATCAGGGAAACAACGTTGTTGGACTTCTGACGAGGCAACGACTTCACCGCATAAAAATCTAGATTAGCCGGCTTGGAGACTCTGTTGTCACGAGGCGTTGAGTAAATCTTGATGGTGCTGAGTGGATTGCACACGGTTTGGAGCAACAATCTCATGGTTAAGTTTACATATTTCTGGTGGATGTAGCAGACAGCTTGTTTATCACCACTTCAAAACCTCGGTCTGGTCAACATTTGGCATTTCTCCAGGGTTTAAGAATATCCACAACCACACTGAGAGTGGACATGGCTAGACGGGCATCCGTGCTTCACGAACCACGACATCGGAGGATGATAGACTAGTTTCGCGCTTCTTAACGGGCCTGACCTGATCAATCTCCTTCGACAAGAGCAAAATGCATGCCCCAATGCCGTACGCGCCTTTCCCAAACTATACCTGGACTTGACCCGCAGCAAATGCATTCGGCAGCATCCTCCTCAACGATATCGCGCCATTCAATCCAGACCTAAAGGGTTTCATTGCGCTCCCGTCGCTCGACTCCTATTTCGTCGGACTCCATGGCATCGGGACCATGATACGGCTCTTCATCGTCTGAATCAGCGGCACCGTCTTGTGCACCGTCTCGCCCCAGCCCTCGATGCTCCAGCTCTGCTCACGGCGCTTCTTCCTCTCCTCGAGGTTCGCAAATTGCCAGAGGTGGTGCACCGTGTTGAGCTCACCAATCTGGACGAACCAGGCGCCGACGCCCTCCATGACCTCGCGACGCGCTGCGAGACCGCGCCTCCAGTGCGTCTCCCACTCGAGGAGGTTGCCCGGGTGCAACGTGTAGGAGCGCAGCTCGAAGATGCCGCCGAGGTCGCGTGGAGGGGTCGTGGGCCAGAAAGAGAACTCCTGCATTAGCGAGGTGCGCTTGCTGTGGATGAGCGATTTGAGCTTGGAGTCAAAGTTGGCGAACTCGGGGTGGTGCTGAATGGAGTACAGCGAGTCATGGTAACCGTGGTAGCGCTGGTACTCCCAGATGTGCACTGTAGTTGCAGATAACGTCAACCCCTGTCTCCGGGCAGGGGAACGGAGGTGGATGGCACTACTACTGACCGAATGTGTCGCAATCACCCACTTCAGTCCTCCAGCTGCCGACCAAGTGTACCTTGTTCTCGGGCATAGAGGCCATGCGGGGATACCAGTTGCCCACGAGCTCGACGTACTTGTCTACCTTGTCCGGCTTGACCTCGTGGAAGACGATCGAGTGGACGTACTTGCCGCGAGCTAGTACCTGGGAGAAGCTTCTCTCCATGTCGCGGTCGAGATTGCGACCTTCCTTGGTACCGTAGATTAGCGTGGACAACTTGCCCTTGGCTTTGCTTTCATCGGCGGCTGCTTCGCGCGCCCGTGCTTCTTCTGCGAATTGATGTGGTAGTGAGCCAACTGCCCTCATAAGGGACCCAGGGGATAAGGAAACGTCGATCCCGGCGTTGAAAGGCGCGGACGGATCGACAGAAGTTGGAGACGCACCACGACTGACAGAAGACATCGGGGAAGACAAAGAAGGGGACCCACTCTCTGCTTGCTCACGCTTCTCATGCTGCTCCCTCAGATGCTGCCGGAAACCACGCTGCTTCTCATCGAAGCTGCTCGCCCCATCGGGTTTGATGTCGGCGAGCGCGGGAGCCCGCGAGGCATGCTGCTGAGCGGCGAGAGCGGTGAAGGGGCGCGACAATGGGACAGAGCGTGGCGGCACAGAGATGCGCAGAACGGGGGCGATTCGGCAAAACATGATGGAAGGGGTATCGCAGAGCGGTGTTTGGAGCGAGAGAATGAGTAGACGTCGGAGCTGACAGAAGGGTGGGAGGATCCCCCCAGACGATCTAAACAGGCTGATGACGTCGCTCGACAGGCGAGCTCGGGGGCTTAGCGCTCTAACACTGCAGGTGCAGCCGCGATGAACAGAACGACAACAGGTGCGGGAGGAGGAAGCTGTGTGCCAGTCGTGATTGTCTGCATCAAGGGACTATCCGTCTGTTGTGCGCGCGGGGAATGGCCGTGTGTCGCTTTGGGCTACCTCCGCGTTCTTAAAGCTTTCCCCGCAACCCGCAGTCCCTCGCTTCCCGCCCCCACGCCCAATGAGCGTGGACCAGATCCAGAGGCCAACCATCTCGCGGGTATGCATGCCATTCGTCACACACTACTCTTCTACCTCCACCTGCCCATCTCGAATCATCTCATCAGATAGCTATGTACACACGCCCCGCCCCCCAATGCCATCCGCGCCCGCCCTTCCTTCCGTTTTCTGCGCCCAAGGAGCCCTTTTCTGAATCCAAGCCATTATCCTAACAGCCCGGCCTCATTCGGCTCCACCGGGCCAGCCTGTGCCTCGGCGCCAAAAATGCACCGAGAAACGACGAACTTTTGGAGAATACAGGACGCTTCGTTATCCCGTAAAAAGGTTTGCGGAGAAATGAACTGTGACGCAACACTTAAGGCTTCATGCGCTCGTAGAATAGGATGTAGGCCACCTTGCTGTCCTTGGCCCCCTTGTCAGGCAGAGGCGTCCTCTTGCCTGTCGAGCTGGGAGTTGCCGTGCCGTTGACGACGCCTGCCCACTTCTTGCCAGCGGCTCCAGCGGCCCCCGAACCGTTGACCTGGTTCCAACCACCCTCGGATTGCTGGTCGTCATCCTCCTCGAAGCCTGCCTGCTCAAAGATGTTCTTGTTGGCGTTCTGGTCTCGCTTGTGCTGCTCTAGAGCCTTGGCCAGCAGACGAGGATCTTCCTCGCTGCCGCCCTCGGAAACATCCTCGCTGCGAACGCGGCGAATGATGGTATCATCCATCCGAATCCACTCCTTGCCTTCCTGGCGACGGACATCGACAGTGTAATGACCACCGCTGGCATTCTTGCCGTGGTGGTATACGACACCGGTCAAGCGGTACTTGGGTGAGCCACCCTTGACGGCCAAACCAGGACGGATATGTTGCGGGAAGACTTCCTTGGGGATTTCCAATTCCAGTGGGTAACCAACCTTCTTCCAAATCTTCTGTGTGCCTCCAGTGTTGTCGTACTGGAAGCGCTTGAGGTGAAGGATAAGGACAGGCGGGAGTGTTTCAATAAAGACTTGCTTTGTCGCGGATGTGCCAGGTCCGCGAGGAGAGTTAAAGTCGCCCTGAAGAGTTTCCGGGCGGGTAAGCCCCTTCAAAGCTTCAATGATGTTGTTAACGTTTGGCGCGCCAATATCGAGTTGGAGTGGCTGATAGGGCTCAAGAGTCACAGAGGTCTTCAGACCCGGGACCTTAAGTTCCGACCGGAGCTTTCCGCCAAAGATTTTTGTGATGGGCGTGTCCAAATCCATGCCAGACTCTCGTGTGATCGATGATTTTTGCTTAGGTCCGACCTCAAGCCACCCGTCAGCCCCGCTTGACTCAGAAGTTGCTGATACGGGCTCTTTGTTTGTGACCGGGGGAGGCGGCGCAGTCTTCATGACATGAGCGCACTCATCGTGAAGACCAGCCAGAAGGAAACCAAGAAACTCTTCAGCATCTTGCTGATGACCGCGCTGTTTTTCGTTAGAAGGCTGAAAATATATAGGTTTTACGCTAGTCACTTACTCTCATGGATGAGAATCTGGGCAGACGTTTGATTACATCATAGACAAATTCCGGAATGAACGCGTCGCCATACTGCTCTAGCTCCGTATCCTTGAGCCTCAGTCTAAGCTGCTCTGTCGATGCTGCAGAATCAATTACGGGAAACTCGCGCATAAACATAATCCTTCAAGATATGTTAGCACTTCGGAAACACGTGAACAATTAACAGGGGACATACATAGCGTCAATCAGAGGAGTCTCGCTCTTGAAGCTATATGCCGCACGCTTGCCAACCTGATCCAAGAAATTGTAAAAAGGTATGCAGAAAACGAGTGTTTGAAGAACCTGCATGCAGCGTTAACATTGCAGAAGAGGTCGTGCGTATTGTTTTCAGCTTACCGAGTTCATATAGCACATGTTGCCAGTATTTACAAGGCCTCGCGGCTCAAGGAAGGGAATCTTGTGGTCCGAGGCGGCGTTATAGGTCCGGAGAACTTCCGCAGTCGAGTCTGCCTTTGGCGGAGCAAAGCCATTAGTGGTAACAGCTCCATTCGTCGTTCCAGACGATGCGGCTGCGTTATTGGCGTTCTTCGCTCTCACGAGATCCGCCCATGACTTGGGTGCAGCCGGTTTTGGTGGAGGCGAAGCAGCAGTCGCAGTCCGCTCTGACTCGGGAGATGTTGGCGCCGCCGGAGTTGCAGCCTCTGGCGTTTCCTGCGCAGCACCACCAGCAGTACTTGGCCTTTCAGCAGTCGATGTAGCTGTGCTATCCTTCCGTTGAGAAGCCGGAACAGTTGCATCCTTTGGCTTGAGTGGCACAAGCGGCACAGCAGGGATAGTAGTTTTGCGCGAGTGACCTGCGGTGGTCTGCTGGGCTCGAGGAGTAGAAGCAGGCAAGGTGGAAGAAGGAGTCGTGGGGTGGGTGGAATCCGCCTCCGAAGGCGCTTGCGACGTAGCGGGCGTCTCGCGTTCCGATGCGGCGGCCAACGTCGAGTCTTGAGACTCGGTGTGTTCCTCTGGTTGCTCGGCCTCCAATACTTGATCCCTTGTCGGAAGTTCCAGCACAGGCTCGGTCGACGCAGGCAGGTCGTGGCGACGCCGCCGTTGCCGACGCGCCTTGGGGGGAAACGGTTCATCAGGGTGAGAGTGCCATGGGAGCTGGGCGACAGTCAGAAACAGGTGAGATTTGACGGGTGCGCAAAATTGGAAGCTTACCTGGGGCCAGAACGGCATCCTGCGGCCAAGCGCCGGAGGCGCGTTGGCGGCGGGAGCCGACTGCCTCGCGGTGGCAGGGAGTGGCGGCGTCGTGGTGCTAGGCGCCGTGGTCGGCGTCGAAGGCGACACCAAGGACTGCGCGTATACCGAAGGGGTCGAGGGCGCGGGCGCGGGCGCAATGGCGAGCGCAGGCGCAGGTTGCGGAGCCGGGGAGTGCGCGACCAAAGGAGCGGCGGGAGGCGTGTGGGTGTGGGCGACCGGCGGAGTGCGGACGTGCTGGCGGTGGGCGGGAGCGACGGAGTGGATGGCCGGATGCGAGGAGACGACCACGGGAGAGTGCGGTGGCGGGTGCTGCGGAAAAGGCCGTGGCGGCAACGGGTGCTGATACGGGTGGTGATAGGACGGATGGTAGAGTTGCTGGGGGTAGTAGGGATGGCCGTGATACTGAACCGGATGGTGATATCCCGAGTATAGAGGCATGGTGGGCACCGGCGAATGCGCCTGCGGTGGAAGATAGTAATCCTGCCTTCTCATAGAAGGCGGCAAACTATGGCCAGGCATCATGGGTGGGCGGAGAAAGATGCCTCACAATCCAGCGCTGGTCTCAAGGACTCAGCCACCGACTTGTGAGGCGAACGGGAATAATTATGAGAAGGCCGCCAAGAGGTGCCTTCTGCTCACTGAGAGAGTGCGATGGCGCCGGCAACGGCGGTGCGGCGGCGGCGGGGTGAAAGCTGAGGGTTGGGGCGGGCGAGGTGTGATGTGATGCGATGTCGCGGGTTGGCCGTTGGCGGAGAATGATCGGCCAAAGACGACAATTTGTGATGGGATGCGCCCGCACCAAGCAAAGGCTGACATGTTCTCAACTCTTTCATATGCGGCGAAATAGCGGAGCGGAGCCGAAAGCACCCTCGCTAGCTAGCTTGTTTGTTTGTTTGTTTGCTTGCACTCGATAGGTATTATTTGTACTAACCTCTGTCACCGTCAAGCGAGATTCACCTTCTTGCGAGGTAGAAGAAGACATCCACTCAAGATACTTGTAGCATGTGTGTGCTCTAAGGTCTTCCCGCACATACTCGGGACTTAGACTTGTAGCTAGACAAGGAGTAATCCATAGAGATTACTTGTGTCCTTACCTACCTCGCAGCTACGACGGTGAATCGCACTTGACGGTGAGGAGCGTTTGATGTGCTCTAAGAGCCTTTCACTTACATCCAGGACTCGGGCTTGTACCTAGATAAAGAGTACTCTATGGGGTCTGCTTGTATACTTCCCTGACTCGCTGGACGGTGAATCTCGCTCCACGGTGACGGACATTAGTAGACAGACAAAACCTCAAACGAGACCTACGGTTACGGCTTGTTCGTCCCTCTGGAGAGTACCGAGTCCACTTCAATATGCACCTTTTTCGGTTGGACAAGCGCCTCAGTGACCCGCTGGCGGCTCTCTCTCATCTGCTGGGTCAGTCATCCATCGAGTCTTGTTCGGTGTGCGGGCTAGTAGCTGCTGCCTATCTGGTGTACCTGATAGGGTACAGCTCCTGCCGGAACGTGATCTGAGGCACGTGATACGGCTCGAGGCAGCCATCATCAATCGCCCCTCGTCAAGCATGGAATGACTCTGCTCTCGACCCTCAAGTCCGCCCTCTGGGGGACCAAAAGCGCCACCCAACGCTCTGCAACAACCTAGTGGTAACCCTCTACCATCTCCTCCCAGCTCCGCCTCTCCGCCCGAATTCCAGTCGGCGGGCGCGTCTGAAGCTCTGCTCTGTCGTTCGCAATTCGTCATAGCCGGCTGCGAAACACCGTCATGTCCGCCAGCTCGAACCCACCGGCCGCCGCCCCCAAGTCAGCCAACACAGCGGCCCAGCTCTCCCCGGTACAGTCGCAAGGGAGCCCCTCCGGCTCTGCCGACAATTACGGTCAACGCCGCAGTGGCGGTTCTGGCAGCTTTGGTGCGGGGGCGGCGTCGCGAGCTTACCCCTCGCCACGGAATAACCAGGCCTCGAAGAAAAAGCACAAGGGCGTCAGAAAATACGGGGCTGCGGACGAAGATGCAATTGCGGAGGCCGTAAGTGAAGGATCACCATGCGCGTTCCTTCGCAAGCGTGTCTAACAGCTTTCCGCAGGTCGCCATGCGCTCCACTAACAGCCGGAAGGGTCAGACTTCCATTACTCACCTGATGAACTTCAGCCTGCCGCCTCGCCCTCAATCCCATGGACACGGCTCGGGCCGGAGCTACCGGAGAAATCCCACTTGGGGCTTGGGGTCTGGCTATCATGCAATCGACAAAGCGAGGTGTGTGGAACTGATGCAGAAAGTCTCGCTATGCTGACGTTTGCGCCAGATATGTCCATGCGAATTACCGGTTTATCGTTGATCCTCGCGCCGACTACCAAGCGCAGAGCGCCGACGCCGACGTCCACTTGGATTGGAACAACGTCCTGCAGATTCTAGCTTCTGCCCAATCACAGTCCGCTTCATGTCCGATATGTCTTGGGACTCCGGTTGCGCCCCGAATGGCCAGATGTGGCCATATTTTCTGTTTGCCGTGTCTGCTTCGCTTTATGCAATCTGAAAGCGAGCCTCCCAAGGTGCCGGAGAAGAAAGCAAGGTTTAAAAAATGTCCGATTTGTGAGGACAACATCTACACATCTGAAACAAGGCCGGTTAGATGGTTCATGGGGCAAGAGGGCGAGCCACCAAGGGAAGGCGGAGACGTCGTCCTTCGGCTCGTCACACGCCCAGCCGGCAGCACATTGGCTTTGCCCAAAGACGGCGCTGATGCTCTGGGCAGAGATGGAGATATTCCTTGGTACCTGGCGGCTGAAGTCATGGATTACGCGCGCGTCATGAAGGGCAGTGAGGACTACATGCTCGAGCAATTGGAAAATGACATTCAGGAAGTGGATAGGCAGGGCAAGGAGGACGAGCTGATGTTCGGAGAGGACAATGCTGAGTGGACCCGCAAAGCCATAAAAATGATTCGCGAAGCCAAAGAGAAGGTCAAAGGCATCGGCAACCCTCCCCCGGTAACGAAACCACTCGATGGGAAGTCAAAGAAGCCTGACGTTGTGGAAGAGTCTGGTCAGGCGGCGGCCGAAGCGGACACTAACCAAACTGACAATACCACCTCGAGCGCCCCTGCATTGGAGCCTATTCAAACCTCGGAACAGGCTGATGGGCTTCCTGCTGAAATGCAGCAACCGGCGCTAAGCAATTTGTCAACTTCCATTGCCGAGTTCCGGAGCAAACAGCATGAACATCAAACGCCATCGGAATATTTCTTCTATCAAGCACTTCTCCATTATTACCTTTCGCCTTTGGACATCCGCATTCTAAAGGCAGCTTTCGGTAGTTTTGCCTCATTCCCTTCGACGATTCTTCCGAGAGTAGAGCGGGTCTCGACTGGTCATGTTGTTGATGATGAATTGCGAAAGCGTACCAAATACCTGGCACATCTGCCATACGGATGCGAAATTGGCTTTCTTGAATGCGATTGGACCGACACCGTAACACCGGAGATCTTAGAGACATTCAAACCAGAAATCGAGCGCAGGCGTAAGAGGAATCAAGACAAGGAGGCTAGAGAGGAGAAGGCACGAATCAGAGCCGAGAAGGAGGAAGACCAGAAGGTATATGCTCAGGCACGGCGGAAGAGGCCGAGCATCTCAATCAACCGATTTCACGCCGATGAGTTCCAGCCGTTAGCACCTCCGGAGTCCGCCGAAAATGCGGACTCCCTAGATGCCGACCACGCTTCAACGTCGCCTCCTTATCCTCGGAGACAGGGCTCTGCTTTCGCCTCTCTTGCGTCACCGTCGACGAGTCCAAATGCTCCTCGGACGGTATGGGGGACTACAGCCATCCACTCTACGTCGCCTCCGTTACTTGCCCAGGACCATGGTCCTGCCGATGATGGATGGCTGCAGGGCTGGGAGAAAGATCTTTTGGGAGAGGAAGAATTGATGGCGCAGGTGCAGGCCATGTCTCTCGGGAATGGAGAAGGCTCCTCCAGCGCAGCGGCGAGCGGAGCAGCGAGTGGAGGAGGAGGAGGAAGTGGAGGCGGCGCCAAGAAGAAAAAGAAGAAGATCACCTTGATGAGCACTACAGCACGTAGGGGAGCGTGATATATATCGGGGTTGTGATTGGCTGGCGCATCTGGAAGTACCTGCAGGATTGGGACAGGGGTCGGCATGCTTTGCTTATACTCGTAGTGAACAACGGCATTGATGCGCAAGGCGCGATTTGAATAGCGTACTGAGCGGTGTACTTTGTCTTTCGTCGCACGGAAGTGTTCAGTCAAACAAAGGTGGTCGGGTCTATCTCGCAGTGGTGCAGGCTTGGTGTAATAATCGCGCGCTTTAGGCTTTAGCCTTTGACGTCGGTCGCCTAGCAAATTTGGCGCTGTTGTCAACAAAGCCAGCGCAACAACTACACCACGCACAAGCCATTGAGCACCAGCAGAGCCTGGAGGTCGTCAGTCCCGTACATCCTCTTTGTGCTGCTCTGCCAATTCGCATGAGTCGCACTGTTTCTCGCCCTATCGCGGCTTGATTCAGGTAACCCCCGTTTTCCATCCGAGACCTCCTTTACCATGTCGGACCGCGTGACGCGTTCGCAGACGGGCAAGACGCCTAGGTAATGATTGTCCTTGTGGATGCAGAGGCAGAACAGCCTCCGCCTCTTGCTTCGCGCCCTGAGACGCATTGACTGACGGGTGTGAACAGAAAGCCGTCCAACCCTGGCTTCATCGAGACGCCCAGCAGGCGCCGCACCACCCGCAAATCCGTGGCTCCCACCTCCGACGGCGGCGACTCGGGCTCCGAGCGCGCGACACCAGTGCCTCCCATCAACTTGCAGAGCGAACTCTCCAAGGCCGAGGAGACTGCTAATGGCCACGTGGACGGGTACACCAATGGACACGCCAATGGATACGCCAATGGACACGCCAATGGACACGCCAATGGCCATGCCAACGGCCATGCCAACGGCCATGGAGAGCTGAAGAAGGAGGAGGTCATTCTCAATGGCAAGAAGGTCGTGGATCCCACGGTGGAGCAGAACACGCATATGGAGTTTGGGGGTTCCTGGGGCACCGGCGCCATGATGATTTGCTTCCCGCTGCTCATGTACTACATGTGGCTGGGCGCGACATACTATGACGGCCGCTTTCCTCTGCCCGAGGCGGGCCAGAGCCTGGGTGACTTCTTCCAGCAGATGTTCGACCAGTGCTACACCGGCGCTTTCCCGCACAGGCGCGCCTGGACGATCTACTGGACTTTCCTGGCCATGCAGGTGGTGTTTTACCTGTTCATGCCCGGTGTCTACTCCAAGGGCCAGCCTCTGCCGCACCTTGGCGGCAAACAGCTCACGTACTACTGCTCCGCCGTGTACAGCTTCTACACGACGATCGCCCTGTCCTTCGTTCTCCACTACACTGGCTACTTCAAGTTGTACACTCTGATCGACGAGTTTGGCCCTTTGATGTCCGTGGCCATCTGCTCCGGATTCCTGCTCAGCTTCTACTTCTACATCAGCGCGCATATCCGTGGCGCCACTGTTCGGATGACTGGCTACCCTGTGTATGATTTCTTCATGGGTGCTGAGCTGAACCCCCGCCTGTTCAAGTGGCTTGACTGGAAGATGTTCTTCGAGGTTCGCATGCCTTGGTTCATTCTGTTCTTCACCACCCTGGGCACGGCCGCTAGGCAGTACGAAAACGAGGGCTACGTCAGCGGAGAGGTTGCTTTCTTGCTGATGGCGCACTGGCTCTACGCTAACGCATGCTGCAAGGGTGAGGATTTGATTGTTACGACCTGGTAAGTTCCTGCGAGGCGGAAAGGCGTATGCAAAGCTAACATTCTCGCTAGGGACATGTACTTTGAGAAGCTCGGCTTTATGCTGACTTTCTGGAACCTGGCAGGCGTGCCGCTCTCTTACTGCCACTGCACCATCTACCTGGCGAACCACCACCCGTCGGAGTACTCGCACTCGCCGTGGGTGCTGGCGCTGATGTTTGTGGGCTACCTGTTCGTGTACTGGGTGTGGGACACGACCAACAGCCAGAAGAACCACTTCCGGCGCAAGGAACGGGGCTCAGACTACGACCGCAAGTCGTTCCCGGTGCTGCCGTGGCGCGAGGTGCACAACCCGCAGACGATCCCGACGGAAACGGGCAACGACATTCTGGTCGACGGCTGGTACGGGCTCGCGCGCAAGCCGCACTACACGTGCGACCTGTACTTTGCGCTCAACTGGGGCCTGATCACCGGCTTCAAGAGCCCGTTCCCCTGGTTCTACCCCGTCTTCTTCAGCATCATGATCGTCCACCGCGCGTACAGGGACATTCAGCGCTGCAGGGCCAAGTACGGCGAGGCGTGGATGGAGTACGAGCGCAGGGTCCCGTACCTGTTCATCCCGGTAAGTCATCCTGCACCTTATGCGCTTGAGGAGATCGCACAGCTAACATGTCTTGCGCGCAGTATGTCATCTAAGCATGTACAGCATCTCGGCTATAGAAGAGGCACTTGCCTGGTCGAGTTTCTTTCGGCTTTTACCTTTTCGGGCTCGAGTCAGTTTAGACGTTTCTAGAAAGCGATAATTTGGAGCGTGCTTCTTCAGCGATCTTTGTGCCTGTCGTTCGGCGGGTGGCTACGCTTGCGTGCATGTGCGCCGTCGCGTCTGCGTGCGCTCGGTGCTGCTTGTTTTTGTGTTGTGCATAGCGGAACTGCATGGCGAAACTGCATAGCGAAACTGCATAGCGAGGGCATGTCTGGCCACTGTCGTGCGCGACGGTGGTGCTGCGCTGCATTGTTGTTCTAGTGCGTCTATTGTGGCATTGAGGAGCGGGGAAGAGCATGAAGAAACGTCGATGAGGTGTCGCGAGCCAAACTATCCACGACCACTTGTATATGTATGTGTGGGTGGATGGCGGTGGTATGTATGTACGTGTCTATGTGTGTATTTGTCTGCCTGTTTGTGTGTGTTTGTGTTTTGTGATTTGTGGTTTCTCTTCTTTTTTCTTTTTTCTTCTTTCTTCTTTCTTATTTCTTCTTCCTTAGTTCTTCGTTTTTAGTTTTTAGTTTTTAGTTCTTTCTTCTCTCTTTCTCAGTTTTTTGCGTTCGTTTCGAGTAAGTGATGTTGTTACTGTATAGGTTTAGTAAATAGATGAGGTTGAATGCTTTTGTTATGGGTTGCTTGTTTGCTTGCTTGCTTGCTTGGCTGCTGCGAAGCTGAGGGGCTGCATTGCTTTGCGTTGCGCTGTATATGTATGTACGCTGCTTCTGGTTGTGTGTTTCTTGTTCTTTTTGTACTGTGCTTTGCGCTCTGCCAGCTTGGGTGGGTGCAGCGCGTGTTACTAGGTACGTTGTATTAATTTTTTGGTTTGCCGCTGTGCCGCACTCTCTCTTTCTCTCTCCCTCTCCCTCTCTCTGCTTCCTCTTTCCCCTTCATCATCATCCCCCATCGTTCACACGCCCCGCCCCTACCCCTGCGACCTTCACCACACCTCTTATGTACATACAGACATACATGCCTAGATGAACACGCACAGAAAGTAGCCAACCAGCCAGCCAGCCAGCCAATACCAACCGCCGCACCTGATACCTACCTCACTCCGTAGCAGCGCGCGCGCGACTCCATCCTTCTTTCTTGGCCGAGACGAGGCGAGACGGCCCGCTCACACGCACGCGCAGCGCACGCGCAGCGGCCATGTGCCTGGCTGGCTGGCTGCCTGGTTGGCAGTGCCAAGATGCATGCCATGCGCGCGCGCCCCTGCACCACGCCGTACCACGCGCGGCGTTGCCGAGACGCCTGGCGACAGGGGTGTGGGGTGCAGGGTGCAGGGGTGCGCGCGCGTGGACGGGGGTGCTTGTTACTTAGATAGTTATATGAGGGGTTGTATGGGCTGGGGGAGTTGACTACTGTGGTGCTGTAGAGGAAGAGATGGATGGATGGATAGGGAGATTGGACGGTTAGGGTAGGTCAAGTGGTAGGTGAGTGATGGTGAGTGATAGGTGCGCCTCTAATGAGGGTAGGCAGGTAATACAACCTATGTAATCCGTACGGAGTAACCAAACCACCCCGGCACCCCCAAGCAAACAAACTAACTAACCCGTAACTAACCTGCTCGCGCCGTCCGCGCACAACGCTTCTGTCTTTACTCACAACTCACACCACACCAGCTTCTACGTCGTTACTAGTCGCCTACTACAACACAAGCCTCCCCTTTACAGTGCAGCACCCACCTACCTAGCGCACTACACTATTGCACAGCACCACCGCATCGGACATTACCTTATTACCCAACCCAATCCCTGCCATCGAATCAGAGCGCCTCACAAGCCTGCACGCCCGCCCAAACCCCCTGTTCCTGACCCGACCCGACCCGACCAGATCCCGACCAGATCCTGGTAACTACATAGCCAAGGCGTGCGTGCACGCAGGCACGCGCTGGGTTCGTGCTGCTGCCGTCTCCCGCTTTCTTGGATGGATGGTTGTTCCTTGGTTGTGGAGCCGTGCTTGGTTGTGGACCTACAGACTTGCTTTTTGGGCTGCGCACCTGGGGCCCTGCAGACCCGTCCACGGACCTGCAGGCCTACCAACCTGATCCTGATCCTGATCCTGATCGACAGGGACGGCGGTGGCGACGGAGATGGCGCTGCGCTGCGTGCTTTGCACCTGCCATGTCCTGCCCGGCCCTGTATGGCTGGTGGCAAGGCCATGGGGCGATGGCGCTGGCGGTCGTGTCGCACTGTGCCGGGCGTGGGCGTGGGCGTGACTGACTGACTGATTGACTGCTAGAGGAGGAGGGAGGGGTATATCTTGGGGGTGAGGGTTCTTTTGTTGCTTCGTTTGCTCTCTCCCTCTTTTATTCTCGGTGTAAGCCTCTCGGTGTAAGCTTCTCGTTCTTTGGTTAACCGTCGTTTTACACTATGGTGCGCTTGGGCTTTGCGGCTGCGCTGCTTGGTGCGGCTTCTTCTTCTGCTGCCACTGCTTCGCTCGAGAAGCGTGCGGCGGAGGGCGTGCCGCAGTATGTGCTCGACTATGGTTAGTACCTAGAGCAGCATTTTCCATCTCTCCAACCAACACTCTTCTCACAAGCACCACTCCCCTAAACCCCACTCCAAAAGAAAAAACCACCCCTCACTAACCCGCCTCCCCCCCAACAGCACCACTGAGCTACCTCCACCACTCCGAAGCCTACTTCCCAGCCTCCATCCCCGCACACCTCACGCACGTGCAACCAGAGACGAACTACACACCCATAACGAGCGCGCCCGACCCTCTGACGCTGGACAACCTGGACCAGCTCTCCGACGCCGTCTACCTCACCTCCAAAGACGACGTCACCACCGACCCGGCCTGGCTGCGCGGCAGCAAGCCCGACTGCGCGGGCGCGACGGGCGAGGACCCCACTGCCGCCGTCGTGCTGGTCGAGAAGGGAACGGGGATCCTCGATGCGTTTTACCTGTATTTTTACGCGTACGATTGGGGCGGCGCGTATTTGAGTGGCGCGATTCAGGCGGGTGAGTTTTAAGTGTTTTTTGTGGGTTGGCGTTGGAAAGAGTGCTGATGTTGATGTTGTGGACGCAGGTAACCATGTCGGTGACTGGTGAGCGCAAGTTCTGTTTTGTTTTGCTGTGTGCGGTTTGGATGAGAGCGAGAGTGAGCTAAACTCGCGCGCGCCACCTACCTAGGGAGCACAATATGGTGCGTTTCGAGAACGGCACGCCGACGTACGTCTGGTACTCGCAGCACAGCAACGGGCAAGCTTTTGCGTACAAAGTGCTGCACAAGGACGGGAAACGAGTAAACCCCCCCGCCACATCCATCTCACCTAGGTACCTACCACAGTGACCAAACCAGCTAACCTACCTCCCCCACCACACAAGCCCCTCAACTACATCGCCAACGGCACGCACGCCAACTACGCCATCCCCGGGACGCACGACCATGCGATCCCGAACCTGAACCTGCCGGCCGGGCTCGTCGAGGACCACACTGACGGCCCCGACACCCAGGGCGCGACGCGCTGGGACCCGCTGCTTGGGGCGTGGTTTTTCGGGTACAGCAACAGCTCTGGCTCGCCCGTGTTTACGGCGCTGGGGGCTGGGAGAGGGGGTGCGGAGGGGGAGTGTGCTGCTGCTGGTGCTCCGACTGTGGATGCTGACGCGCAGGTCCCGACTAATTGGCTGCTGTTTGAGGGCAAGTGGGGCGATCAGGAGTATCCGGAAAGTGACCCTAGGCAGAAGGACTGGTTTGATGGCCTGTTGAAGAGGTATGGGTCGGGGCCGACGGGGCCGGTGAGGAAGCAGTTGGGGCGCGAGAAGGTGTGTCCCGACAATGGGATTTTGTGTATTCTGCGGTGGGTTCTGGGGCCGTGAGGGAACTGTGTATAGTCAGTCTATTTGTAGTTAAAGCTGAGAGAAAACGCGTCGCGTACAGCCGTAGGGCTGAAGCCCCACCGCGGGAGCTTTGACCTCGCTCCCATTCCGTCACCAAAGCTCCAAGCTGTGGCCAACCATTGTCATCATCCCACCTGCTCACCTCACACAAGTCCAACCATGGCTGCAGCAGCTGCTTCTCGTACCCCAGGCGACCAAGCCCTGGTGAGTCTGCCCGTCTGCGACTCTGCTACTTCGGAAGCTAACCCGTGCAGTTCCCCACGCTACCCAGCGAGCTTATTTGCAACATCCTAGAGCTGCTCGACCCGCCCGACCTCGCCAAATTCGCCCTGACCTGCCGCTGGGGCTATGATCAGGCTATACCGCAGCTATGGAAGGACCTCGAGTTGAAGGACTGCTGGACGCTGCATCCTAGGAACACGCGGTTACAGCTCGCCAGTCTGAGATGTGAGACCGAAGACTCGGACGAACACGATGATACCCCGATAGTAAAGAAGCTGCTGGTCATCGCCCAGTATGAAACACCAGTCTCTTGCGCAGAATAGAGGGTTAACCTGCGCAGGAACCCCTTTGTTGCATCAAAGGTCCAGACGGTCCTGCACCGCTGCCATTTGCCCACGCCTAATATCTTCACCGAACTACCGCATATATCCTTCGAGGCGCCAGCGTTGTCCCGAGACGTGCGTACCCAGAAACTGCTACGAATGGCCATATGGAACATGACCAACGTACATACCTTACGCATTATATTTGGCCATTACCACCTGACCTATGGTCTGCTTTATGGCTTCCTCCACCCGCAGCGCCCGCGCGAGGTCCCGCTTAGGAAACTCTGGCTCGAAAGCTGCTCGCTCGCGTGCCCGGTACCTGGCCCTGCTGGCATGATCTTTCCCGACTTGTCGGGCCTCGAGTCCATAAGACTAAGAAGGCTGTCGTACCTCGACCATACTTTCACTCCAATGAGGTCGGCACTTGCACGCGGCAAAGCTGAGATACCCGGCCTTCAGACGACCTCGCAACAGCTTTATAATGGCATTGGAGGCGAGTATAAGACAACCCTTACAGAAGGTTGGTTTTACGAGAAACCGATATGGCAGGAACTGGTCGATTCCGAAGATGCATGCCGGTTCGATGATATAATTTACGATAGTATCCCTGGGGCGGAAAGAGCTATATACAAGGTCTCACATGAAGACAGTCCCCCCATGCCCCCTTCCGAGAAAGCTCTGCCGTCGTTTTTCCTGAGCATTCTGCTCCGTAATTCGTCGTTTACACTTGCATCGCTCAACCTGGATTGGCTTCTTACGTGGACCGGCCGAACTGAGGCTATGGCTCCGGAAATCTACCAGATACTGCGCTTTCTGAGCGTCTCCCGCTTCCCTAACCTCCGAGCTTTCCAGCTGCGCAATGCTGCCACCACCGAATATACCAAGGTCCCCGAAGACGTCTACTTGCTTGATGAGGCTGAATCGGAGGGTTCAGATGACGAGCGTCGTCCCGTCAAGTTTTTGAGCTTCATGGAAGCTCATCCGAACCTTCAGTGCCTTGCCTGGCCCATGTGTCGATTTTTCAGTCATAGCAAGCCGCATCCCGACGTTGCTGCGAGGGCCGACCGCGTAGTTGCGAACCTCTCCCGTACGTTGACAGAGCTACGAGTCGACTCGCAGTTCTCTCGGCACGTCGAGAAGAGGACGGACGAGTCCTCTCACGGCGAGGCGCTGAACTTGCGCACCCGGCGCCGCCGCTTCATCAGCGAGTTCGCGGCGCGCATGACCAGGCTCGAAATCATCAAGATGGAGGGCGGAATCCCGCTGGACGAGAAGCGCGAGACGGTGCGCGCGCTGCACCGATGCCAGCTCAAGAAGGTCGTCATGATCGGCGTCTCGTGCCCCATCGGCAACACCTGGGGCAACCAGAACGACTTCCACACGTGGCCGCTGTGGATGCAGCAGGGCTGGACGCTGGAGAATGAGGACCTCGCCGCGCTGACAAGCACGTCCAAGTCGGCGCTCACGCCTCCCGGCCCGGACTTTGTCTTCACGCCGCAGTACGGCTGGCCGGCCTCGTCGGTCATGACGCACACGCTGGCGTCGCTGCACGCGCCCAGCATCACGGAGCTCAAGTTCTGCGGCTACAACGGCGCGCCGATAATTTTCGCGCCGACGGGGCTGGCCGACGCGCTGCTCCGCCCGCTGCGCCATTTCGATAACCTAAAGGAGCTCGTCCTCAGCATGTGGATGCTGACGTTCTTTGACGGCTCCGACCGCGACCAGGAAGTCATTGCGTACTGGCTGAATGCGCGGGAGCCGTCGTCGACTGCGCTGGCGCTGCTGGACCTCCCCGACCCGGATTTGCCGGAGGAAACGAACACGGATGCTGACGGCTTCTACTCCTCGTCTTCCTCGTCCGCGGCCTCTGACGACGGGGCCGCGCCTGTGCAAACGCAAACGCAAACGCAAACGCAAGCGCACGCGCCCCTCCTCCACAACCACCAGCACCATCACCACCACCAGCACAACCAACACAACGCACCCCCACCCCCCGCCCACCTCATAAGCATAACAGGCGACCCACTCAACGGCCCGGAGCCCGTCCTCGCACTCGCGCCACTATCCTGGCCTCAACGCCTAGAAGCGCATTTCCGGCCCCAGGCGCTCGCGGCCCAGGTGGTGCGGCAGGTGGGGCCGCATTTGTCGGAGGTGGCGAAAGGAAGGGTAGGCGGCGTTAGGGTTCGCGCGAGTTTTTGCCTTAATGGCGATATTTTTGATTTGGATGTTAGGGTTGGGAAGGAGGGTGTGGGGGGTGGGGAGGGGGCGGGAGGGGTTGGAGGGATCGGAGGTGCTGGGGGGGTTGGGGTGGGCGGTGCTGGGAGTGGTGGAAGTGGTGTGGGTGGCGGTGGTGGGGAAGGGGAAAGGAGGTCCAGAGGTGAGGGATTAGGCAGGGATGTCTTGCTGGGGTTTAGGGGACCTTGCGAGGAGGGGGAACGGGAGAGGTGGTGGGGGAAGTTGAGGGGGAGGCGGTGGTTTTAGTGCGCTGCTTTTCTTTGGTTTTTGGTTTGGTTCGTTTGGGATGGGGTAGGTGGGGTGGAGTTAGGTGGGAGTTGCGGCGTATATAGAGTGGTGTGTGAAGGGGCGTGATGTTTTGATACCTAGGTAAGGTACCTGCCTATCTACTACGTACAGCTGCGGGTTGCACGCTTGGCTAGGCTGGGGGATAGCTATATAGTACAGTTTAAACAAAATAAATAAAACAAAACAAAACAAATAAACAAGGTAAGTACAGCGCAATCAAACACTAAAAAAACGATACGTCTATTCTCTAACACAAGAGAGTCTCTTAGCTCCATATATATATATATATATATAAAAGAACATTTATACTTACTTATACTTATTCCTACTACTAGTTATAGTTGGAGTTAGTTATAGTATAGTAAAGTTACTTGGCAGTTAACGCCTTCTCGTATATAATATAATAGTAATATAGGGAGAGAGGAGGGAAAGAGGGGGGAAAGAGAGGAGGTCTCCACCGTTATTTAGTCATATAAAGATTAGAATGGTATTTGCTATTTGCTGTAACTACGTACGACCTTACTGGTTCTTTTATTTAGATAGCGTGAGATAGAGACGTACATACACCAGAAACTTCACGCCCAACCCGCCCCAGCCACCAACCAACGGCAACAAGCAAAAAACCCCACTACTCACCCTCACCCAGCAAACATCCAAAACCAATCCAAACCAATCCAAACAAAGGATGCACTAATAAAACGTAAATTGGTATCAAACACCAGCAGCGCCCGCCGGCTCCAAGAGTAAAAGTAAAGTAAAAAGAACACACAACAACAACAACTATATAAAAGCCCCTCCCCACGCAATTCAACTCAACTCAACAGCCATATTACCACAGCATATCCTTCCTTACCAACACCGGCATTCAGAAACTTACTCCCCCTCCCCAGCCCATATCTCCCGTTCCTTACATACCCATACTGATCCACTTAACTTAGTCCTCGTCAAAGATCTGGTACGTATTCACGAGAATCGTGTCCACGACCTTGGCCTGCAAGCCCGCGTCGGCCATTTGGCCTCTATGCGGGCCCATCAAGCTCGGGCTGTACAAACAAATGGTCAGCACCACATCCAATAACAAAAGCAAAAGGGTATGGAGCAAATTAAGGAAAGGAAAAGAAAGGAAATGTCCACATACGCAAAACAAATCGCCAAATTCGTCGTGCTCATACGATTACTCGCGCTACGATCCTGCACGCGATTCAAATGCAGCACAAGCGCACGCAACGTCGCGTAATTCGGATCCGGAAGCGCATTGATAATGGCGTGCAAGCTATCGCGGCGCACAATGTCGTCGTCGATGCGCGCCGAGTCGATAAAGGCCTCGTAGTGCTCCTGCGTGAGCAGCGGGTCGGGCAGGTCGCGGAAGAACTGCTTTAGCAGGCCTGCGACGCTGTTGACGTCGTGGAAGAAGGCTTCCGGGTTACGGAAGTCGACGATTTCCGAGTCTGTCGTTGCTGGTGTGTGAGTTTTTGTTTTTGGTTGGGAAGTTTGGTGTTGAGGGGAGGGGTGGATGGCGCTTACCGTGGTCGAACATGGCTTTCATCGCTTGGATGTGCGAGTTCGTGCCTGGCACCCGGTAGATGCCTTCGGCGTCGAGGCCGAACAGGTCCACGGCCTGGATGCACTGGTACACGACCATGGGCACGGGGGTGCCGTCTCTGTGGAACAGCTCCTCCAACGTAATGCCAAACACCGGCTTGATCGGCGGCGCGTTAGCATACGAAGAAGCGTTAGTCACTGGCCCGCCAAAGCCTGCGCTCTTTGGCGGAGACATGCCGTAGCCATCGCTAGAGCCGTTGTAAGGCGGGTTCGACGACATTGGGTACGGCGGGGTTTCCCGCGTCGGCGAAGAGTAAGGGTTGTGTTTCGGACCATCCTGCGGCGACATAAGCGATTGTCCTGGCGCGGAATCATAGTTCAAGTATGATCCCCCAGCGCCGCTCTGCTGCTGAGGCTGAGACTCCATATGCGAGCCGGTATCAATAGGACCCAATTGGGGCGGCTTGGTATGCACTGGAGTTGCACTTGGCTGTGGCGGTGGCGCCAAAGTCTAACCTTTGTTAGACGAGTAAAGAAAACTCAAGTTAAAATGCTTACCGGGTGCTGCTTATACATGATTATGGGTGGCGAGGTGACTTTGCTGGATTGGCTCCTGATGTAGGATTGGAAATCCTTCTCATTGTCAACCCTGTAGACAATGTCCCTCAGACTCGACTGCGGTGGCTCGCCAGGGTTGTTGAGAGGCGCAACCAAAATGCCGTTGCCCAGAATGAGCTTTTCGTTGAAAGAAGCTGCAAGCGGCTTTGTGAGCAGTTACAGAACAGCGGTACACACGAAGCAAGCTTACCGAATTTCTGCAATTGCAGCGCGACGGCGGCATCACACTCCTTGGTCAAGTCGAGAAGAGCGCTCACCGCCTCGGGTCTCTGCTTGTCCACCAGTTCCTGCCTCAACATCTGTGCGTTCTGCACCTTGGCCGCGTAATCCTGGTCCGCAGCCTGCAGCTTGCGGTGTAGATCTTCCTCGTGTTGCTGCGCGCTCTTGGGCCCCTTGATACCGAAAACCCTACCGGCGCTCTTGTCGCCGGTCCTGACCTTGTCGTAGTCTTCGGCCAGAGAGTCGTACTTCGACTTTGCCTTCTCCATTTGCGCGATCGCGTCCGAGACCTTTTTCTCGTTTGACAGTCCAGTCTGCTTCCACGTCTTGCGCCCTTTTTCCATGTTGCTGCACAGCTCGTTCAAGTCCTCGTGCATCTGGTGCAGCGACAGCGCGAACTGCATGCCGTTCTCGCCCATGCGTTCGTGGAGCCGGGTGGCCTCCTCGAACTGGGCGGCATAGGTGCCCTGGCGGACTTCGTTGCGGCGCAGAGACTCATGGGTGGAGCGGCAGAGCTTCTTGATGCCCTGCGCCTGCTCCTCCTCGAGTCTGGAGCGCTTGTTGAGGAAGCCGGAGAAGTCCTAGGCGCCAAGGGTCAGTGGTGGTCGTGGTGGTCGTGGTGGTGGCCGGGAACCCCCGCGCGCGCGCCTTGCGACATACCCTGGCGGATGCGATACTTTGCTTCAGGCGGGTGAGCAGCGTAGTCAATCCGATCTGTGAAGGTTAGAAGTGTGTCGTATGTGGCGCAGGCTCGGGAGAACGCACGTCAGAATACAAGACCTCGTCGACCTTTGTGATGGGCTCGTTGAAGGCGGGGCCATGGTTGTTGTTGTTGTTGCTGTTGTGCTCGACACTGTTGGGAGTGGAGCCGGAAGGCGAGGGTAAGTCGTGCGAAGGGTCCATTGCAGGTTGGTGTTTTGGGGTGGAGAGTCGGTCAGGGCGGAATTGCCTGTCGTGGACGCGCCGACTGTGGAGGCGCACAGGGCTGAGCCCACGCACAGATCACTCAATGACGAACTCAATCTCCGCTGCTGCCCGTCACGAGATAGTTAGATCCCATCCCATCTCGGAAACAAACATCTTCAACAAAACAAAACCATGCCTGACGCAGATTCCCTCCCCCGCCCTTCTCCCGCTCTGCGTAAGGTCTCACCGCCCCACCTTCACCCTCGATACTGACCTTCTCGCAGCCTCGGAAGTCGTCCAGTGCCTGGAAAATGCCCGCTTCGTAAGGCACCAACTCCCACAGCTACACGACGTCGTGCCCAAATATAGCCAGCTAACCCCGGATGCGCAGCTCCACCTCGCGACCTCGTCGCCCGACGCCGTCCCACACATCTCGCTCATGAACTACACGTACCTGGCGACGACGCCCTTCTCCAACACGCCGCAAATCGTCATGACGACGGAGCCGACGTCGCACAAGACGGACAACCTGCGGCGCAACCCGCGGGTCTCGCTACTAGTGCACGACTGGGTGTCGACGCGGCCGCCGACGCTGTCGTCGTCAGGCCGCGAGGGCAGCCCGCCGCCAGCCGGGGGTGCGGCGCGCTCGCGCAGCTCGCTGGCCACGCTGCTGCTGGGCATCAACTCTGCGGCGCTGTCGCGCATCTCGGCCACGATCAACGGCGACGCCGTCTTCGTGCCGCATGGCTCCGACGAGGAAAAGTGGCTCAAGGCCCGCCATCTCGAGAACAACACGTTCGGCAACGAGATGGACGACCCGGCTGCCGGCGGGGGGCCCGACCTCTTCGGCACCAGCCCCACCGCTATGCACAGTGGTGATGGCGGCCGGCTGCGCTGGGTCGAGGGCGAGGAGGTCAAGGTCGTCGTCGTCAAGATCAAGGACGGCAGGATCTCGGACTGGAAGGGCCAGGTCACGGACTGGAGCATTGCTGACGCCAATGGTGCTTCTGCCCCGCCGCTTGTCAACGGCTTTTGAGGCGGCGGCGGAGCAATGTGTTGCTACGAATACATACTTAGTTAAGCAGTCTCGGTTGCTGAAAACCGACTATAGTGGGTTTAAAAAACACGCTTCAGTGCAAGCGCGGGAAAACTAGGCGCAAATCAGGGTCTAATCTATCTATCGGGGCGGGCAGGCGACAGGGCGGGGGTGATTGCGGGCAGTCTTGGCGTCGGATGTTTAATAACGCGGTAGATCAGGCAGGCAGGCAGGCTCGCTCGAGGAGTCACGAAAATGAAAAACGAAAACGACATGACTACCATTTGGTCCCTTTTGGCGCTGACTGTTCAACGTGCGACGTTACTCTCATTACCTATAGGAGTACTGAGAAAGCGGTGGAAACAGCCACTCGACACCTACCCGGCTAAGTATGCCGATAAACAATAAACAACAAACGCCTTTTTTTTTTTTAATTTTTTTTTTTTATTTTTTTTTTTAACAACTCAACTGGAAGCTCCCGTTGCTGCCCCGCTCAAACACTGTCACTAGGTATGTCACCAATCTCACCAGCAACAGCACCCCCAAGCTACAAGCCATAACTCCCAAACCAAGCCCCCACACGGAAAGAACAGCCCCCACGACCAACCCGATGGCAGGTCCCCATCGACACGAACACGGCAAGCACGGTTCCCAAAAAGAAATTAGGCCACGCCGCCACGGCTTGTTGGATGGGTGTACGCATCGCCGCTCCGCAGCGCATGTGATTCATGAGGAGGCACTCGCATTGCAGTAGCTGATAGCTGAGAAGTAGCTAGGTAGCTATCCAGTGAGGGCGTGGCGTGCACTGTGCTATATATTGGGTGGTACAAAAGCAGTGCTCGCGCCTCGACTTTTTGGTTTTGGTTTTTGGAGAGCGGGGCTTGGCTTGTGTGAGTGGGTATGGCAGGGTTTGTGTTGCGCCCTTGTTGTCGTTGTTTGTGATTGGTCTTGGGTTCTTTCTGCTGCGCTGCTGTACGGGTATTGTTCCGTCTTTGGGCGTTGGTGAGGGGAGCGACTTCTGCGTGGCGGTAGGCTGGCACGGGTATCCGTGTGTGTGTGTGTGTGTGTGTGCGCGCGGTTCTCGCGCAACCCGCGGAGCTGACTGACTGACTGGGTGGCCGGGCGAGCGTGTACTTTGCGCGTCGGTGGCGGCGAGGGTATGCTCTTTGGCTGGTAGGTAGGTTGCGTTTTGCGGCGACAGGTCGGCGGGCCATTGAGGCTATATGTGGGGAGGGGGAGAGGTAGCGTCGTAGGCAGGCAGGCAGGCAGGCAGGCCAGCTCGAGGCGCAAGTTCTCCCTCTTCTTTCTCGCTTTCGGCACCATCGTGCTTTTGCGCTTCTTCAGCCTCTGCAATCCCCGCCTCCGCAACTTGCTCCTCACCCCACCACCGCCGTCTTAGCCGCCTCGACTTCCTCCTCTCCTACTCCCTCCCCCACACCCTCCTCCTCATCTCCCCTATCCGCAGGCCTCCGATCCAAAACCCCCAAATCCACGCCCTCCTCCCCCGCCACACTAGCCACAACGCCCGCCCACCTAACCAGCGCCGGATGCGCCGCCGCGACCGTCTCAAACGTGACCTCCCCCACACCCTCACCCTCACCAACACTAAACCTCCACACGCCCTCCGCATCAAAATACTCCTCGCCGCACAAAACCCCGACATCGAGCTCCCTCCGCGCATCCCTCACCCTATCCCTCGCAACCTCGAACCGCTCGCCCCCAACCCCCCGCAACGCAACCGCCACCCCTTCAAGCACGCCCAGCAGCCACCCCGCGCGCAGCCCTAGCACCGCGCCGAGCGGGTACCCCTCGTCGAAGCCGGCCTGCACGTGCGCGCTCTTGCTCGATGCGATCCCGTCCCGGTACCCCGCTGTGACGTGCACGCTGCGCAGGCGCGGGATATCCGAGACGGTGCGGCGGGCAGACGGGGCGTCATTGTCGCCATTGGCGTCGGCATTGGCGTTGCTCCGCTGCTGCACCCCACCATCGTCGTTGTCGTCGTCGTTGTCGTCAGAGGAGTCGCCAAACACGTCGTCGAGCCGATGCTGCACCGCAGGCGGCTCCGGCGCCGCTTCGTCGCCGAAGATGTCGTCGAGCGCCGTCGCTGTTGCGCTGGTGGACGCGGGTGCGGGCGTGCCGCCTCTGCTGCCGTTGCTGCCAAAGGGCGAGGTGGGCGAGCGGTCGCCGGCGGCTGTGGCTTCGCGGAGCATGGTGCGTGGATGCGTGGGTGAGTGGGTAGGTAGGCGATCGATTATTCCGCCTGGAGATATATATGTATATATCTCTCTCGTGGACGCGAGACGCGTCTCGTTCGAGTGTGCAGGAAGCGTACTGTATGCGGGCGTAGGGGAAAAGCAATTCGATTGCAGCACCTGTGGCGCGGAGAATATGTTTAGGTAGTGTAGTTATTTGCTTCTGCGGCGTTTAGACCCCGCCAAAGAATTCTGCCGCGAGCGAGTGAGTGAGCGAATGGGCTTATCGATAAGCCCGCAGCAAGTACAAGAAAAAGGAAAAAAAAGTGCAGGCGACAGGCAGCGGCAGGGATTATCTGCGCCCACGCGACAGAGCTGCAGCGTGACGTCGTGGCCGATACCCCCCTGGCTCTGATCCACCTACTGTACCTACCTACTGAGGCGCAGCGCAGCGCAAGTATTGGTACCTGACGATGAGCTGCGGCATAAAAAAAGAAAAGGAAAAGGAAAAAAAGGAAAAAAGGAAAAAGACTTCAATCAACAGAAAAGTCCTCTCTAACAAACACAAACAACTACATGTGGGCTATTTGATACTGCACTGTCGAGTCGCGCTTTGTCGAGCCAAAGCACACACGAGCCACGAAGCGCGCGTCGTGACGACGAGCACAAGTCAACAGGACAGAGAAAAAAGCATCAACGTACTCGTACCTACGCACCCACCTACCTACATAGTAGAGTACTCGCATATAGAAACGCACAAGGGAGCGCAGTAGAAGCGAGCTAGACACCAAAGGGGCAATAATCGAGCGAGCGCTAAGCATAGGCGGGGCAGAGGGGACTCCCTAGCGTCGAAGGTTCTATCCCACCAGGAGCAATAAGATTGGCCACCAGGCAGGCCAGACGAGTCGAGTCAACCATGATACTGCTCATCCGCACACATGCGCGCCGCCGCGCTGCACCGCACCAAGGAAGCTGGTCGGCGGGCCCGTCCGTAAACTTTGTACGCGGCGGACCGACGAGCAAAGCTGCGCCGGCTCCTACAACAATATGGCGTAGGTATAACAGGCGCGCGACCGGAGCGCTGGCTCCAACGGCGCAGCACCTGCTTCTCGCACATCGCCTCCTTGCTCGCTCCCTCGTCTTGTCTACTCGTACCTTCTCTTGTCGTTGCAGCTCGCCATGCCTGGAGCTATCGCCACGCTGCTCCTGGCTGCCCTCCCGCTCCTGGCCGGCTACCTCTATGTCGAGTTGCGCCGGATCCGCTACCGCCAGTTCGCTGATATCCCTAGCCCCCCGACGAGCTTGCTCTGGGGACATGGCAAGGCTATCGCGGATGCGTACGCTAAAGGCGACATCAGGCGGCACTCTGGTGCGTGGTGTTGCGGTTGCACTGTCCCACCCGCCGCCCTCATCATCAATCATCTCATCTTGACGTGATAATGGCGGCACGGCGGACACTGCTTCCGCGTATTCCCATTGTACTCGAGTACCCGAGTCGGCCAAAAGCATTGACTGACGGATTAACTCAAGACTACGTCTTCCACGAAATCGCGAAAACGCTGGGTGTGCCGCCGATGGTCATGTTCGACCTGCGCCCCTTCTACTGGGCCATCTGCGTCATCACTTCGCACGAGGTGGCGGAGCAGGTCTCCCGGCCCTCGAAACTGCACCCTTATAGCACGCCCAAGTCGCCCACGATGAGGTAAGTGTGTGATGATTAGTATTCCGCCAACCGCCGAAAATTTGATGGCTAATGATCGCCAAGGCAACTGGACCCTCTAATTGGCGAGCATGCCCTTATCCACAGACAGGTGAGCTAGGTCCCACAATTTTTTCATTTTTATCTCTTCTCTTGCGTCCGTCTCAAGCTCGTCCTCTTGCCCGAGCCAATGGGAGGCTCTCTGAGCATATCAATTGTCCTTGCGTATTTCATTCGTGTAGATAGGCGAAGATCCTCAGTTTGGGCACGTTGTGCGGAACTGGTCTGTTTTGCACGTAAGCAACAATCTCCACTCCACTATCATTCCCATACCATATTGACCAAAAATAGATAATGTCCAGTTCTCTGGATGCCAGTGAGAGTTGATAGGATTTGCCGTGACTGAGAGGATCCCACGATCCCCCCTTAACGACATACTTCAGAAACTTGGTATCTGACTCTGCTGGTGCTTGTAGGGAGAAGAATGGAAATCCCTGCGCAAGCGTTACAATGCCGGCTTCGCGCCTCAGCATCTAATGACTCTCTTGCCGCAGATTATGGACAAGACGAAACAGTTCGTTGCCCGACTAGACAATCTCGCTCGCAAGGGCGAAGAATTTGGACTCGATGGCCTATGCATTGATCTTACCTTTGACATTATCGGCATGTCACTGAAGCCTCCCACGTTAGCGTTGCACTGCCGCTAACAGATCTTCAGGGGCTGTCACCATGGACGTGGACCTCGACGCGCAGCGGCCCAGAGAAGAGCAGAGCGAAATCGTGCGATACTACCGCGATCTTACGACGTCGTATACGGCGGACGGCAACGAAATGGGCTTCACCTTCAACCTCAAGACCTTGTGGCAGCGAAGGAAGCTTGCGCGTCTGGCCGACCAAGCCATCAAAGACGCCGTCCGTCAAAAGTTCCAGGAGATCCAGGAAAGTGAGGAGACTCAAAAGACGCGCAGTGTCCTCGCCCTCAGCCTCCGCGACGTCAAAGAGCTGACACCGCATGTGCTCCAAGTGACAGCTGACCAGATCAAGTCGTTCCTGTTCGCTGGTCACGACACCACTAGCATCATGCTGCAATGGACGTTTTACGAGCTTTCTCGTAGTCCCAAGGTCATGGCAAAGCTCCGTGCTGAACTCTACTCTGTCTTTGGTCCAGCGACGGATTACGAGTCCATGGCGGAGATTCTGGTGTCCAGGGGCGAGTGGGCAATTAACCAGCTGACCTACACCTCGGCCATTATCAAGGAGATCCTCCGCCTGTATCCACCCGCAGGCTCCGCGCGCAGAGTGCCGTATGGCGATGGATTTTTTGTCACGTTGCCTGACGGCAAGGAGGTCTGTCTCGATGGCGTTGTCCTGTACAACTGCCAATACATGATTCATCGCGATCCCGCGATATATGGCGAGACAAAAGACGATTTCGTGCCTGAACGCTGGCTAGACGACCTTAATACGTCCGCAGATGACGACGTCCCCGAGAAACATGGCAGCGGGGAGGGCAAGGTACCCGCTAGCGCTTGGCGACCGTTTGAGAGAGGTCCTCGTAACTGTATAGGGCAGGAGCTGGCAAACCTAGAGGCCAGAGTTATTATAGCAACTGCAGTCCACAGGTACGACTTTGTCAAGGTTGGGACTGGCGAGCTGCGACGCGATGAAGACGGAAAGCTGGTCGTCAATGCCAAGGGCCAGTACGAGGTGGAGCACGAGCTGTTTAATGTAGGCACCCGCGACTTCCCCGCAACGTGTAACGATGATGCTGACGGGCGTAGACACGACAGGTGACGGCTAAGCCGGTTGACGGCATGCGTATGCGGGTGGGATTCCATCAGGACCAGTCTTAGGTGGACTCGAAGAAAAGAGTTGACTGAGGTAGAAATAAAATTGAAACGTCGACTGCAGTCATTTTTAGCGGAGCGGATAGGGCTGCTCGCAATCCCCGGAGGGACCTGAGTCGTCGGACGTACGTGGTAGGTGTTTCGAGCAAGCGGCGGGACCTAAAACGTCATGGGCTTCGGTCAGTCTTCGATGGGAGGCCGTGCAGCCATGTGGCCGGCATGGACGGGTCGAGACGAGGAGAAGGGCCGCCATGATGGAAGAAGCGAAACCGGCAGATGACGAGTTGTTGCAGGGCGTGTCACGTAGATGTCTGGAGCACCGGCCAAGTCGGAGATTAAGTGGTGGTGCACATTCGGCCTCGTGATGCAGACTCTCACAGGGGATCTGCACCGATCTGCTCGCAATCACCGACTTATCGCGTGGCAGAGGGTGGGCCAGCGCGAGCTGAGCAGCCCCTGGGATCCTCGTCGCGTGGGCGTGGGCCCCTGTCGTGCAGAAAAAAGTGTGAGTGATCCAAGGGTGGTTTAGGTACTGCTAGTGCTAGCCAGCCGCTTCGGGCCAGCGGCTCTCGCCAAAACAAATCGTGCGACGGGCCTGGCTTTCGTTAGTGGTCCTGGCCCTGGCAAGGCTGGAGGGCGCCGTTTGATTTGCGAGAATCACTGCCGAGCACCTCTGACTCGCCATTACGTGCAGGCCTACCCGCCTGCATACACTTAACCTTTGCAACAACCGCCAATGCCCTGCGCTCCGGCGCGACGCTGTCCGCAGCCATGGACTCGTTGACCGACTTTGCCTGCCTGCCTCTCTTCCACCCCATTCTCTATGAAAAGGAGGCCCTGAAGCTCAAGGAGGGCCAGAGTGAGGAGGGCCTCGACGAGACCTTGCGCAACCAGGCCGTTGCCGCCGGAATTGAGGTTGCTGAACTGGACAAGACTGTGAGCTTTCGCCGCACACGAAGCCGCCCTGCATTAGCGCTGACTGACCCCTCCCAGGTCGCCCAGCTCAACCGCCTGAGCATCACCATTTCTCCCGTTCGCCGCTCCTCGGTCTCTGGAGATACCCAGGGCTCTTACCCGTCCGACGTCACCACCCCGGAGTCGCCATGCGCCAACGACAGGCTCGACAGCGCCTCCTTAGCCTCGAGCGCAATGTTTTCCACCTCACCTCCGCCTTCTACTCCTGCGAGCAATCGTTACTCTCGCTTTTCCGGCAGTGGTTTCTCTTCGATGCGCGCCAGTCTCAAGGACAAGCTCAGGAAGCAGTCAACGCGCCTGCGCGGAAGATCCACAGGGTACGTATCTTCGCCCTGTCCTTGCGATTCAGCATAGCGCGCGCCGAGCTGAGCATCGCAATGCCTAACTTGTCGCTTCCCAAGATCCAATCATGGTTTCGCCACGATGGCCCGCTTCAGCGGTCTCTTTTTCTCCCTTTTTGCATCTTCTTCGGTGAATAAGCCATACTGACCGAACTGCCTCTAGTCGCGAAGATGAGTCTGCTATAGTGTCGACTAGACATGAGAGACCAGAATATTCCAATCGTTTCAGCAGTTATGTCGGGGGGCGCGGCATCCATAGAACAGTCCAAAACAGAGACGATTCGGCCAGCTCGGCCACCGACATTGACGTGCACTCACTTGCTTTGATGGATCCCTCGAGGCCTTCAAGCAGCGATTCGCTCGTTGCTCCCCAAGCCACCCTGAATGGAACGATCTCGGACGCCCAGCGAACTGCGCTGAAACTCGCAATGGAGAGCCCGAGCTTTGCAAAAATGTGGGCTGAGTACTGCAAGATGTTCGAGCGGATCTCCTCCTTCGAAATCAAACAAAGGAACCTCCTCCAGTTCTATGAGAAATTCTCTGAGACAACGTTAGCTAACCAAAAGCGCGAATGGAAGGAGATGATAATCCAAAAGGTAAGCCTCAGACGAAACTGTTATGAGACACTAGGGAACATGGCTGATACACGAAGAAACAGAACACCAAGGAGATGGACGACGTCAATAGGAGACAAGCAGGAGAGCAATTCTCCCTCTTCAGAACCCAGCAAAAGGCTCATGAAAACAGCATGAATGCTCTGAAGCATATGAAGAGATACTGCAGCGGTTCGACAGTTGCTGATTTGCAGAAAAGGAGAGTTACAGAAGAGGACAAGAAAAGACTCAAGGCTCAGGAAAAAGCTCACCAAGACTTGGAAGTAAAGCACCAGAACGCAATGGTGTCTCTCGAACAGCGACAGGAAAAGGAGAAGAAGGATAGGCTGGAGGCTCATGAAAAAGAGTGGAAGAAATTTGAAGAGACTACCATGGAGGCTTCTGTTGCCTTGCGGAGGATCTGCCGAGATCTGGAACGTCAACTCAACGATCTCATCCGGACCAGGCGTCTTCGTGCGATCCAGCGCTGGAACCTCGATGTCCGTCTTTGGGAAAAGAACGCCCCTGAGGATGTCGACGTTCCGTCCATGGAGGACATGCCCAACATCCCCTGGCCGGACCGACTCCAGGCGGAGACATTTGCGACTCGATCATCGAGCATCTTAGACACGTACATCACCTTCAACAACCTGCCGCCCGTTGTTTCTCTCAGGGCTTCATCGATGAACAACACTACCGAACAGTCGACCTGATCACCTGCGCCCGCGCGGCGAATGGGCAGGCTGAAATGAAAGTCGAAACGAAATAGCTTTGCATAGCGACTGGAGTTTTTATGCTGGGACATCGGACACCCGATTTCACGTGGCTTTTTTCCTTTGCTGATACCCCCCGGCTGCTTCCGGGATCTGCTGATACCCATGGGCATATAGTTCGTCTTTCTTTGCGCAAAAGGTCGCCACAGATAAAAACGGCGACTTTCTTCTTCTTCTTAGATGGCTGCGGAATGGAGATGGTCCTTTGCTAGGTGTGGCGGGATGCTTAATTGCCTTTTTTCTTCTTTTTTTGCTTTTTTGCTTTGCTTGCTTGCTTTAAGAGATCTTCGACGACCAACAAGGACCACTGCAGGACGAGTCAAACTTTTTTTTTCTTTGTGTTTTGCTTTGCTGCTGATGGAAAAACGCTCCAAGTTATGAAGACAAAACCTCTCTAATGACCACACATAAAGTTACGCCTGATGGCGGCATGCTTTAAGACGACGGGGCAGGCTCCGGCCACGGAGCGTAAGCCGTGGAGCGTAAAAGTTTCCTTTGCGAGTCCTATGCGTGCATTAATTGTCGGCCTTGTTCCTTGTTGTTTCGTCTTTCTTCTTCATTTCTCTTATTTCTTGCGTGTCTTTTCCCTCTTTTTCGCAGACGCCGTTTGCGTTTGCGTTTGCGTTCGTGTCTGCGTTTGTGGCTGCGTTTGCCCGTAATATATGGACGTGGGTAGGTAGGTGCTTGGTGCAGCAGCTTTCGACGCTTGGACTTTTGACGTTGACGTTGCGGTTGCGGACGTTTGGCTTGGCTTGGCTTTGTTCGCGCTGCTGTTGTTGTTGCTGCTGCTGCTGCCTTCCATGGGTCTTTCCCTCTTTCCTGTTCATTGTTTTTTCCTTCTTCCTACGGTCCTGACCCATTGCCGGTTCCTTGTTTTTTTTTTTTTTTTTTTTTTTTTCGCGCGCCGCATCGTATTGCATCGGCACCCCTAGCTCTGTCATCACCTACCGTGGGCTCTCATTAGGTTACCACGCTAGGCACGCACGTAGAAGCTGCCGGCTCAACGCTGCCCATGCCGCGTTGCAGCGACGACGACACGGGCCCCTGCGCGCGCGCACCCATGTAGGTAGGTAGTCTCGGCTCAGGACACACCGTAGCAGCAGCGCCACACGCGGCGTAGGCTCAACATCAACGGCGAACGAACCCGCGGTTCAGCGAAAGGTGTTGAAGCTTGCTCAGTAGGTTCGACAATGCGATGGCGAGGCCTGGCGTCTGCCTGCTGCCAGCTGGTATTGCTCACGGGGCCTGGAGAGACTAACGCGCAAGCAAGCAAGGCTGACGCTCCAGCTTTGGACGGCTTCGCGCCTGCGGATTGCTTGCTTGCCCGCTTGCGTGCGTGTTGTGTACGGCTCTTCCGTGCCGAAACTCCTGGATAGATGGTTCGCGTCAAGTGAAACTGTAATCTGTACTGGAGGCACTTTCTTCGTTCTGCGGTGCTGACGACAGGGCGCTGGTTCAAGTTAACGACCTAACGAACGAACTCATGACGTTTGCTGCGACTGGGGCACTGACTTAAACTACCTAACTCTCGCTCTCGCTCTCGCAATAGCAGCACCTACTGCAACCATTCATACCTAACTAGACACATCCGACAAGCACCGTCACATAGAAATAGACATAGACACACCGATAGAACGCAACAAGAACCAAAACCCTCGCCGTCAAGCATTAAAACCAAAGAAACAGGCATCAATCGTAATCTACTAACTCGTACAGGGGATATCAAAGGAAAGAAAGCCCACCCAGTCAACATCCAACATCTCAGAACAAACAAACAGACATTAACCCCTCCACCACCCCCCCGCACGCCTAGCACGCATCCCCCGGACACGCAACATTGGAGCCATACTTATCGCCCGAGATGCCGGCAATCTGAAAAATAGCATTGACGACGCCGCCGATGCCCTCGCCCGAAATCAGGCCCGCCGCGATGGCGTACCCGTAGATGGCGAACGACTCGGGATGTTTCTTGGCCCAGTACCAGGCTGGGACTGCGCCCATGATCATGGCTAGGCCGTAGCTGAGGGGAGTTAGAGAGATAGGATGAGTTTTTATTTTTGTTTTATTTTTTTGGGGGAAGGGGTCAAGAAAGAGAGGGCTTACTAGGTCTGTGGCAGGACGAACGCCAGCGCTATGCACATCATGTTGGGGTGGTACGCGCGCATCCATTCCCACTTGCCGGTCCAGACAAAGTGGCGGACAAGCACCATCGCGGAGCCGAAAACGGCAAATACGATAGCGAAGATGCCGGACGAGGTCGGGATCGGGAACTCTGGATCCGTGACGGCGACGGCGACGGCGCGCCACGCGGAGACCGAGGGCGCAGAGAACGTGCAAGACGCGGCCTCGGCGTCCAGAATACACGGGTACGCGGTGGCGAAGAGGACGAACATGCCGGGGGCGAGAAATATGGCGACGATGGTGCCGACGCCCTGCGCGATCCACTGCTGGATCGGCGGGGTGCGCAGCAGGAAGCCGACGCGGAAATCGGCGACCAGGTCCGTGGACTGGTTGGCGCCCATGTTTGCGATAGCACCGCCGAGCAGGTTGAGCTTCTGGGCGTGGGCAACGGCCCAATGCTCGCCCTTGGTTGCGCCACCGAGGACGATCTGGGAGGCCTTGGAGGCCGCGGTCAAGGGAGTGGTATCTGTGACACCGGTGCACTGGATGGCGAGGAGAGAGAAGAAGAAGGCGAGGAAGACGGAGAGGATGGACATGCCAACTGGCATGTCGAACTCGACGCCCATGACGACGCAGGTGCAGATGATGCTGAGGACGAGGCCGGGCAGCCACATCCACATCTTGACCAGGTCCTTCGGGTCGGCCGGGTCCTTGGCCATGTCCTGATCTGCCTCCGACGCGGTTTCCTTGGGTCCGCTGGTCTGCTTGCCGGCGGCGCGGGAGATGGCTGCGCCGACGCCATAGCAGGCGCGCCAAAGGGCTCGGAAACCGATGGCGAAGATGCGCCACTGCATGGCGAGCTCGGTGAAGGAGACCGCAATCATGCACAGGACGCCGGGCCAAAGGAGCCAGTACCGGGGGCTGGGCGTGTACTTGTTGGAAGCACTGGCGCCGAGGGACGCGAAGCTCATGTAGTCCTTCCACTTGGGGTCTTCGGATGCTTGCACACCGAAAGCGGCGCCGTTATGAACAAGCGCGGGGCCGATAATCGCCCAGGCAAGGATACTTCCGCCGTAGAAGGAGAAGGCAACGTTGAGACCGACGAGCATGCCGGAGCCGATGAAAGCAGGGGTAAACTCGATCAGCCAGCCCCAATTCTCCACGTGGATGGCGAGGTTCTTGTAGTCGCCCCAGATGAAGAACCAAGTGAAGATATGCCAGTCCCAGAGGATGCCGGTGGCATACTGGGAGACGACGCGCAAGATGATGGCAGCAGCAAACGAGTAGCCCAGGGCCTTTGTCTTGAGCTTGGCAATGGCCGCTCCCGAGACGGCCTCGTGCATGGAGCGGATGGTCATGGCCGTGGCCGAGGCCGTGGGGAAGATGAGGTTCAGCTCGCGCGCGACATGGATAACGAAGAACTTGCGCAGCGGTGTGGCGAAGAAGAACCCAAAGTAGCCACCGACGGCGGTGAGGGAAACGATGCGCCAGAAGTCCTTGGAGGGCGTGGACACCAGATTCAGCTGGTACAGCGCGGGGTACGCGGAGACGAAGACGTTGGAGAGACCGCCCGAGGCCGTGGCCGCGGTCTGGATGATGTTGTTTTCCTTGGGGCCGAAGCCGCCGCCCAGGATAGGAAAGTTCTCAGCAAAGGCGGTGGAGAAGAACTTGATGACAGCGAAACCGAGAATAGCCTATGAAAGCGTTAGCGGGAGAGAAACTAGGCGGTTGGTTCAAGCGGGGCAGCAGTATACGCACGCCGAACAAGTTGGCAGTGAAGGTCCAGCCGGTCTTCAAACCGAGATAGACGTTTGAGGCGTTGACGAGGGCGCCGCAGATGCAGCCCATGACGACGGCGCGGATGGTGAGGACGCGGTCCCGTTCCTCAGGGAGATCGTCGAAGGGGACGAAGGGGTCTGGCTCCGGGATTGGCACTTCCTCTTCCGACACCTGGACGGATTTCGTCTCGCCGATAGCCGCGTCTTTGGTCATTGAGTCATCGTGCGGGTAGATGGTCTTTTCTTGCTCTGGCACACTGCGTAACAGGTCAGTATGGTCGTTTGGCTTGGGCTTGGGGATTGCGTACCCGTCGCCGACTTCGACGGTGTGGTCGATGGTCTCGTTGGCGTTCATCTTGAAGAGCCGCGGCCAGACAGTGGCAGTGACAGTGACGCTTCAAAGCGCAAAAAAGGACGAACAAGCCCTAAGAATTGGGCTGAACAGGAAACTTTGTGTTTCTTACACAAGCACAAGAGCCTCGAAACACGAGAGGGAAGGGGAGACAAAGAACCGTCAGGGTCGAGGGCCCAGGGACTAGATAAATAGCACAACCGCCCACACACAAAGGCGGGCAAGCACACCTGCAGCGCGGCACGCATCCCAGGCAAGCAGAACCCCGGTATCGCAGCTTGCAGCCCCGACGGCGCGGTTGTCTGCATAGAAGGGCGCTAGAAGCGCCTGCGTGGGGTCGAGAGTCACCAGCCGCGTGAATACGAGAGCGCCGCGATAGCGGACGGATAACGGTTGCGGCCTACCTAGCTGCAGGCATTGGCATTGGCATGGCGAAGCAAGACAAGATAGCCCGATTCGGCAGCCCCCGGCGGGGCGCCATCATGCAATGCTCGCACGATCGCAGCGCCGATAATATATCCATGCGAGCGGATTGGACGACTCGACCGTGGTTGAGGGGGCGCGAGTCGTGAGTCGTGACCCTGTTGGGCTTTGTCGGAGTCGTTTGCGCTTTGCGGCTCTCTGGGAAAGCTTGGCTTGGCTCGCTGTTGGCGTTAGGTGTGGGTATGGATGTCGCGCCGGCTATTGTGTAGGTACCTTAGTAGCTAGCTACATGGCTGGCTGGATAGTGCGCGGCCTGGCGGGTCTTGGGTCGGGCACGGGTGGGGTGCGAGAGGCGAGAGGCGAGAGGCGAGAGGCGAACTCCGCGGCGTGAGGTGTGTGACTGTTTGTCGTTGAAGCTCGTTGTTGTTTGTTTGTGGCTGACTCCTCGCTTGGTGCAGAGCAGCGATAACGAGCACGCGACACCCACCCACAGACACTCCTAGGAACTGCCGACGCGATACGCACGCGATACGGCCGTGCCATACCGTGCCATGGAGTGCCGCTATCGCAGCGCAGCTTTTTACCCACAACCCGTCCCCGTCGCCGACCCCAATACGGGTCCGTTCCGCAATCCTGCCTTTATCTCTGCCCGCGCGCCACCTGCTGTACTGTCCGCTGCCGCCGCCGTGCCGTTGATCCTGTGGAGAGACGGTTCGAGAGTGAATTCACCACCAATCATGCCCCGTCGTGGGTGGCTGGTTTGGTTTGGCATGTCATTGTTGCTTTTTCGCGCCTGGTGAGGCACGGCGGTCATGGGGTTATTTCTGGTTGCAGTCCACTCCTACTCCTAGCAGTAGCTGTGTTGCCATTGGCGGCGTCTCGCCGTCGTAGATACTCATAGAGTACAAGTTTGTTTGGTTTTTGCTCTACATGTTTTCAGAGGAGTATGGTTACATGGGCGCAGCGCCTCGTTGCATCGTCAACGAGAGGATGTGGGTGCAACAGCCTGCAGATCACTGCGCCACTGCGGCTGGCTTCCGTCTCTTCTCTACACACACGCACCCCCGCTCATCAATCGCCTGCGGCCTAGTTCAGTTGCGGTCCAGCTTGCCTCGCCAGTCGCCAATGTGATCAGAGATGATCTTCGCCGCTCGCGCTGGCGTGTGGTTCCTGCCGAGGGCCTCGACAAAGTCGCCCTCGGGATCTGCGGGGCATGTGGCATTAGCGCGCGCTGTGCTTAGCTTCTAGACGCATAGCCCGTGTCCGGGGTACGTTGTGATCGGGGTTGCGGGCCTGGTCCGTACTTACCCATCAGGTAGAAGTAGATGCTGTGATCGACCAGGTAATCCTGGCCGGGCTTGACGTCCGACGGCGTCGAGAAGTAAACTCGGTAGGCCTTGCAGACGGACTTGACGGCCTCGTACGTGCCCGTCAGCCCGATCATGTCCGGGTGGAACTCGGCCAGATACGTCTTCATGACTGCGGGCGTGTCGCGCGCCGGGTCGCAGGTGATGAAGATGGGCCGCATCGTGTTGCCACTGATCTCCTTCACCTGATCAATCATCTCGGCCATCTTGTCCAGCTCCTCGGGGCAGATGTCAGGACAGTGGGTAAAGCCGAAGTACACCTGGTATCGTAAGCCCAAATTCAGCCATTGTTCGTGGCGTACGGCAGAGACGATCTGCAAGATAGCTGCTGTCACTGTAGGGCATTCTTGTGCTCGCTTGCACGGTTACACCAACCACACAGCGCCTGCCGAGGCATCACACAAAGATCTCGCCCGCACTCCAAAGCATCTTGCAAAACGAGGTTCCTCGCTACTGCCTTCTACCTTGCGTAGGATTTGGTGTCACATACCAGCGCGTATTTGCCCTTCATGTCTTCGTCGGTGAACCGGTTTCCGTTCTGATCGACAAGATCAAAGGCGCCACCGACCTTCGGCCTGCCCATCCCCTTCGTCTGGTCCGCAATGCGCTGCCGTTCTATCCTCGCCTTCTCATGGCGGAAATAAGCGATCAGGCCCGCGCCGACCGCGAAGAACAGACCCGCGGCTTTCAACGAGAACGGCTGCATCCAGAGTCAGTGAACCATCCGCACAGCGCGGGCTTGCGACCACGCAGCAGGCCATTCCTCCACCTGCGGTCATGACTGACCCCGGATTTGTGTCGCGACTTGGCCTCCTGCACCGTCTTGTAGCCGGACCGGGGCGAGCTCGAAAATGCGCGGACGCGCTGCTGCTGCTGCTGCCTCAACGGAGCTGAAGCCGGGTTCCTGGGAGCTGTCCGCGCCGAGTAGGCACGCGTCGACGAGGCATTGAGGCATGGCGAAGCAGTGACGGCGCGGCGCGTCGCGCCGGCAGCTGCGGTTTTCGAGTGCGTCGCGTTGCGTAGGGCTGAGACCCAGGCGCCGGATCGGGAGACGCTTGCTTGGGCCATGGTCGCGGAGACGGGCTATGGCAGGGTGAATTGAAGAGATGACTGGAAGGAAAGTGAGTTGAGCGGACAGCGAATGTCCGCGGCGGATGCCCGCAAGGGAAAACGTCGGCCGCTGAGCTCATCGCACCACCATGACTCGACGAGGCGTCACGTGCTTTGGCGTTTAAGTGAGCGCGTCTCGCAGTCGGTCACATATCAACCATACCTCATGTACGTTCCAATCCATGTCTGTGTCTGTTTCATCAAGAAGTGTTGAAATTCGGTTCAGATCCATTGGATTCCATCCGTCCAAGTGGCGACTATAAAAAACGCGCCAGCATTCATCGTCTGGTCTCTTTACTTCTCCATTCCATCTTCTCCACCTCTCAAATCACAATCATGGCGTCATCCACCACATCCGCCGATGCTCCAAGCAATGAAGGCCTTTCGCTCCCCTTCAACGCTCTCAAGGACTCGCTGAAGGGGCTCATCACCGCCCTTGAAGCAGAGCAGAATTTCGAGCAGCAGGAGCAAATGCGCAGCGGCAAGGTCTTCTTTATGTGGGACTTTGTGTCCAACACGGCGCGCATGCTCGAGAACCTCCACATCACGCCCGACCGCTTCGCGGCTGAGAAGGCCGAGCAAAAGTCCGACATCATGCAGCGCTGCATGTTTGCTGATGTCCTCTTCAATGACACCACTGGCAAAATGACGCTGATGTGCAGTGGTGACACGACCGAGTTCGGCCAGCATGTCAAGAGGGCCAGTGCTGATTGCCAGCAAAAGGCGATGCAGTGGGGTGAAGCCGAACGCGTCCTGGGTTAGTGACGGAATTGGATTCGTGTTTCGTATTGGGATTGTCGTTGTCTTGCTCGAGTTTCGTTGTTTGGATTGAAGTCTCGTTTCTATTGGGTTGGATGCAAAACGAGCTGGACGCTGCTACCTAACCCTATGAACTGTTTTCCCTGGACCAACCAAAAGCAACAAATTCGGATTCCTCAAGATGACCGCCATAGACGGCATCCGTCTGTAATTCTTCACAGAGAAACGCGTCGTTTTAGAAATTTTCTTTCTTTTTTTTTT